>NW_008352272.1:134168-134440 GCF_000622305.1 Nannospalax galili | reverse complement strand
AATCTATCTACCTGTCTATAACATATCACCTATATATTCTATCTATCTATCTTATCTATCTATCTACTATCTATCTATCTACCTACCTATCAATAATCTATCTATCACTATCTATCTATCTATCTATTATCTATCTATCTACTATCTATCTATCTACCTACCTATCAATCATCTATCTATCACTATCTATCTATCTATCTATCTATCTATCTATCTATCATCTATCTATCTATCTATCTATCTATCTATCTATCTATCTATCTATCTATCTA
>NW_008352272.1:131153-134149 GCF_000622305.1 Nannospalax galili | reverse complement strand
TATCTATCTATCTATCATCTATCTATCTATCTATCTATCTATCTATCTATCTATCTATGTATCTATCTATCATCTATCTATCTATCATCTATCATCATCTATCTATCATCTATATATCTATGGAAGCTTACAAAGTAGTAAGTTTCCAAACATAAAACAGTGGGCTTTCCCAAACGTCCTTAGTGTTAGTTATTGCTCCCTAACTTCCCCCTCTACTTCACCTTCCCATCTCCCTTCCCTCTCATATCCCCGCATCATTCATGGCTTATATGGAGTGATGGAAGTCAGACTGCAAGACAATCAGCAGTGTTGACTTCTCCATTGTGAGACATGCAGCAAGAAGTCCAACATCTTTCAGTCTGCTAAGATGTCAAGTAGAGAAAACATAGGACACTAGCTCAAGAAAAATGAACATGCAGAACCTTGAACATTTGATCATGTTTCTTTGATACTCATGTCAACCTTCTACTTAACATCTAAAGCCTTTTTCATCAATCATTAAGGATGGAGTGATTTAATCAGGAACCCAGCCATGGATGGAAGACACATGGTCCGTCATATTCAAAGAGACTGATAAAGTGCTGGCTACTCTGGGCAAAGAGAAAGATGACCATCAAGACAGCCTAATAAAATTACAGAAACATCAACCTCCATAAAGGCTAGCTTTCCAATTCTAAAGGAAGCAAAAACATCATCTCAATACTAGTTAAAATTGATGTCTGTATCAGTCTGGACCCCTTTCATGGTGATTGACAGAAATCTAACTCAATCTGGTTTAAATACTAAACTACAAAGACAAAAGCAATAAACAAAAAGCAGAAATGTACAAAATTATTTAACTGTAGCATGAAATGCATTATTTGATAGCAGGTACTCGAATAACAACTGTTAGTTTTGCTTTCTTCTACTCAGGGTCCATCTTATCATCTTAGTTTGGGTTGTTTACCTGTTTTTACCAGCCACCACTATCACCACCACCACCACCACAAGCAGATCATTCATGCAGTAGTGACGGGAGATGCAGTGGTCAGGAATATGTAATATTTAGATGTTCTGCTTCAGGAAGCATGATTGACTGGTAGCCCCACTCTTTATCCTCTGGATCCACTGCCATGTTCAAGCCCAAGCCACGTTTCCCACAAGCTACTCTCAGCTAGGAGTGAGCACGGAGAG
The DNA here is from genome assembly GCF_000622305.1 of Nannospalax galili. Taxonomy (NCBI): domain Eukaryota; kingdom Metazoa; phylum Chordata; class Mammalia; order Rodentia; family Spalacidae; genus Nannospalax; species Nannospalax galili. Next base: position 132,976 of record NW_008352272.1, on the reverse strand, counting down.
GCTACCAAAGCAGGCTCGTTCTTGCAAGATGTTAGAGAACTGAGACCTGGCCAATGGCTTTGACATGAGAACCTGTAAGTGGCCTGGCAAAACTTGTCTTGGAGCTGAGTTACAGTCTATGACTCTCCTTGCCCAACATCTTCACTTCCCTCTGCCCCTCCCAAGGCAAGTCCTGTGTTCTGTCCTAAAGGACCCTCCTATCTTTTCTAGCTCCCTCTCCTTTTGCCTTTGGAAATATTTCTGAAGTGAAGATCTCACTCTCCTCCAGGCACCGGCTCTCAAAAGCCCAGCTAACACAGGAGGTGATCTCAGGAAGCACAGTAGAGGAAAGAGGAAGGGTGTGACAGAGATGAGGAAACTCAGTAGAAAGTGTAATGACAGCAAATGATAGAGTGGGCAAGGCATGCTGAGTTCTTTGCAAGGAAATGAAGTGTGCTTAGGATTGCCTCAGTGGGGGCGGGTCACTAGGGAGCTTCTTTACTGTTTCCCATTTCCATAGGCTGATGATTTCTTGAGTGTATCAACTTTCTCACACTTGAATGTTGCAAAGAACTTTCTTGGACTGCAGGTGAAAGCCTTTGGGTAAAGAAGAGGCGTGAGAATGCTTGAGGATGGAAACCAGATTATAGCTGTAGGCAGGTACATGTGGTGGTACTGGGCATTAGTGTCTATGAGGGGTGTGTGTATATGTACGTAAAGAAAGAAATACATGGAAGGAGAGAGACTGAGAGAGAAAGAGAGAGCGAGCTATTGATGGCTCCCAGTATCTCCAGATCATCAATGTCAACGAATATATTCTTTCTTAAAACTTCAACTGAAGCATTTGGGGTCTTCTGATTGAATGAACACGTGTCACATGACCATTTTTGAGCCAGTTACTTTGGCTATGGGAATGGAGGTCTTTCACATTAAGGATATGACTTAGGCATCTATCCAGATTTTAATTGAAATTAAATTTTTTAAGAGTTTCATAGAAGAGTCTGTATTCATATCACTTCCACCTGCTTCCCCAATCCGGCCCTTCACACATCCCTGTCAGTCCCTCTCAATTTTGTAGCTCTTTTAAAATTATTATTGTTTTATTTTACTTTATTTTTTTAAATAAATAATTTATTGATAATTTCATACATGCATATAAGGTGTTTTGATCAAATCCATGACCACTCTCTCCCATCCAACTTCTTCTATATCTCCCCATCACTTTCTTCTGATAACTTCATGTATTCTTTCCTCTTCTTTGATTGATTTATTTATTTTTATGGGACTTTTGGCAACTCTAACATTCCCCCCTCTGAAGAGGTAATCCTAAAATCTTTTAAGGATTAGATAAAAGCTCCCAAATATTTTTGACATTTTTGGCCTTTGGAATAGAATAGGTTGCTAAGAGGCCCAAGGACATTTTTACTTTTATCCAAGAAACTGGCTACTTTTCTTTGGGGTCTTTTTACCCTAACTGCCTAGCCAATTCCAACCTCCTATTCTTATCACACCATCCTCTGAAGAGGTTACCCAAATTGCCAATACAGAATTGGGACGCAGACCACTCTGGCTTCTTCCATGTTGAACTGGGACACAGGGTGAGGCAATTGGAGTACCCTTTCAGTGGGTCTATCTAAAAGACTCCCAAATTGCATAACTCTTATCTCTAAGGGGAAAAAAAGTCCTTGAATCGTGAATGGGAGATGTGAATGAGAAGTAGAGGCAAGAGTAATTAGCATTACAAGTTCTAGATAGGAAACTGGAAAAAAGTCAGAACAGGGCAGTTTTCAAATGTTCATATGAGAGTCCATTGGAATTTCTTGACAAGGGCTTCCAAAAGCATC
>NW_008352272.1:95173-130971 GCF_000622305.1 Nannospalax galili | reverse complement strand
TTTAGAACAATAGCTGGTTGTCTCCCTTAGCTACAGGTGGGCACTACAGTATTGGAGACCAAGATTTGAAGTCTTACATCTGAGCAGCACTTCCTGGTTAGGAACAAAATCATCAATGACAAATAATTATCTAACTTTTTTTCTGCCTTTTTTTTTTTTTCAGAGCTGAGGACAGAACCCAGGGCCTTACAATTGCTAGGTAAGCGCTCTACCACTGAGCTAAATCCCCAACCCCATAAATAACTTTTTATATAGACTTAAGCCTAATGTCTGGGAAGTGTAATCCCTTGAAATCTTCAGGAAATATACTGATGACTTTACTCTTTGGTTATACTTTCCTTTTGGGTGTTTAAGACCAAAAAGTTGGCCTAAATAAATCAATTTATTTTTATACTTAAGATCATTTGAGGATCTTTTCCTCAAGAGTCACATGGGCTTGGGAGGAACTCCTGGCTCCTTTCTTTTACCAGTTCCATCTATGCGAAGATAAGTCAAAGGTCCTGCTCAACCATGTCTGGCTTCATTTGGAAGCATGCATGAGATGTTTCCTCTGAGTTGACCCTCCTCTTTGTAGACTGGACACTGGTTCAAGTCCATATGGTGGGGTCTCCATGGCCTCCTTGATCAAGAGGACGGGTGACTCACCACAGTTACAGGACATTTTAAAAGATGCTTCATAGTCCCCTGGAACTTAGTTGTCCTTGGAGGCCAAGGGGCTAAAACTGTCCTTTAAGTCCCTCTGACAACATTAGCATAGGCCCCAAACTGTGGCTGTTAAACATCCAATAAGGTTAGTTCCACCAGTCTGGTACTTTTAATTATCAAGTGCTATGTAGATAAGGCTTGAGTAAAAAACCAAATATTCTCAGATAAATCTTGACTAGATATATATTTTGTTCCTTAAACTAGTTGACAAAAATATGACCATAGAAAATTTAAGATAATGTGTATATTATTTTTGTCTTATCCTTTATACATCATAACAAACCTACACAGATATTCATCACTTTTTCCTGAACAATTCTTTCTTTTTTTATGGTGCTATCTCCATTCCCATATCCTTTTAACATCTTTTATATTCTAATTTTCTTTCTTTTTTTTTTAATAATTGTGAGACATAATAGCATTAACAAACAAATTTTCCATCTGTTGTGAAACTTCTTTTCCTGGGGAGCTAAGCAATGCTTATTCCCTTTTAAGGTTCTAGTGTCAAGCCAATGTTTGATTAAAGTTTTACTGGGGAACCAATGAATTCATTGAGCTTACTTGCAGAGATAACTGAGGGGTTGCTGAGGTGTATGTATGACCTGAGGGTATCCACACTGGAAACTTTTTACCCAGCATGGGTCATGCCTTCTCTTCCTAGCCTTCCCCAGATTGTATACTTTATCCCTCCCCAAATCCAGGAGGCCATGTGTGATTAGGGTCAAAATACATACAGTTGGCTGAGAAGAGCAGCTGGATAATCCAGTGAGGGTCCGATGACCTTGCTTGGCCCTCCTTTAATGAACGAACGTAACTGTTAACAAGCCCTAATGTGACAATGTTTAGCGATCAGGCTCAGCTGAAGTCATGATGATGGTAGTTATTTCATGTAGAAGGGACTGATATATATAGCATCATCTTACTAAAAGGACCTGGATTTTAAAAGGATTTGGTGCTAGGATCCACAAATGAGGGAGAACATAAGTCATTTGTTTTTCTGAGTCTGTGTTACTTCGCTTCTAGATCTATCCATTTACCTGCAAACTTCATTATTTCATCTTTCTTTACTGCTGAATAGAACTCCATTGTGTAAACATACTACATTTTTGTAAACCACTCATCAGTTGAAGGGCACTTAGGTTGCTTCCATCTCTTAGCTATTGTGAAAAGAGCAGCAGCAAACATGGTTCTACAAGTGTCTCTACAATAGGATGAGTCCTTTGGGTATATGCCAAGGAGTGGTATAACTGGGTCACACCGGTTAGGAGCATAGGAGATCCATATTTAGTATTTTAGAGTTCTCCACACTGTTTTCCATAGAGGTTGCACAAATTTACAATCCCACCAGCAGTGAATGAGCGTTCCCCTTTCTCCACATCCTGGTCAGCATTTGGTATCATTTGTTCTCTTGATCCTAGCCAGTCTGATTGGGGTAAGGTGATAACTTAGGGTGGTTTTAGTTCACATTTCCCTAATTACTAACAATGTTGAACACTTTTTGAGATGTTTCTCAGCCATCTTTATTTCTTCCTTTGAGAATTCCCCATCTTTTAATTGGGTCATTTGGTTTCTTGATTCTTTGTTTTTTGACTTCTTTATATATTCTGGGTGTTAACCCCCTGTCAGATGTGTCACTGGTGAAGATTTTTTTCCCATTCTGTGGGTTTTCTCTTCACTTTTTTGATTGTTTCTTTTGCTTTAAGTAGTGTTTTAGTTTAATGAGGTCACACTTGTTGATTGCTGACCTTAATTCCTGAGCAACTTCTGTCTGATTTAGAAAATCCTTTCCTACACGTATATCTTGAAAGTTGCTGCAAATATTTTCTTCTAATAGTTTCAGGGTTTCCAGTTTCACATTGAGGTCTTTGATCCATTTGGAGTTGATTTTGTGCAAGGTTAAAGATAAGGGTCTAGTTTCATTTTTCTACAGGTGGAGATCCAATTTTAACAGCACCATTCATTAAAGATGCTGTCTTTCCTCCATTGTGTGTTCTTGGCAGCTTTGTCAAATAGCAGGTGGCTGAAATTGCATGTACTTAGGTTTAGATCTTCATGATGTTCCATTGATCTATGTGTCTATTTTTGTGCCATTCATGCTGTTTTTATGATGATAGCTCTGTAGTATACGTTGAGATGTGGTATAGTAATCACCACAGTGTTGCCCTTTGTGCTCAGGGTTGCTTTGGCTATCCAGGGTCTTTTGTGCTTCCGTATGAATTTAAGGATGGGTGTTTTCTAATTCTGTGAAGCATCTCATGGGGATTTTGATTGGGATTGCATTGAATCTATATATTGCTTTTGGTAGGGTGGTCATTTTCACAATATTAATTCTTCCAATCCATGAGCATGGGAGGTCCTTCCATCTCCTGGTGTCTTCTTCAATTTCTTTAATGATTTAAAATTTTCATTGTAGAGATCTTTCATTTCTTTGATCAAATTTATTCCAAGATGTCTTTTTTTTACAGCAATTGTGAGTGGGAGCATTTCCCTGCATTCTTTCTCCAATTGCTTGTTATTGGTATATAGAAAGGCTACTGATCTTTGTAGATTGATTTTATAACCTACCACTACACTGAACGTGTTGATCAGTTTTAGGAGTTTTCTGGTGGAACTTTTGGGATCTCTTAGGTATAGTATCATATCATCTGCAAAAAGTGATAGTTTGACCTCTTCTTTTACCATCAGTACTCCTTTAACTTCCTTCTCCTGTCTTATTGCTCTAGCAGATTCAAGCACTATGTTGAAAAGGAGTGGAGATAGTGGACATCCTTGTCTGGTTCCTGATTTTAATGGGAATGCTTCCAGCTTTTCTCCATTTAGAATGATATTGGATGTGGGTTTGTTGTATATAGCTTTAATTAGGTTGAGGTATGTTCCCTCCAGTCCAGTTCCCTCTAGGACCTTGAACATAAATTCATGCTGAATTTTGTCAAAAGCCTTTTCTGCATCTATTGTGATGACAATGTGGTTTTTGTCTTTGAATCCATTTATATGATTAGTGATGTTTATTGACTTGCTATATTGAACCAGCCCTGCATCTCTGGAATAAAGCCTACTTGATCTTGGTGAATGATCTTTTTGATGTACATTTGTATATGGTTTGCAAGTATTTTGTTGAGAATTTTTGCATCTATGTTCATCAAGGATATGGAACTATAGTTTTCTTTTTTGGTTGTGTCTTTACCTGGTTTGGGTGATGCTGGCTTCATAGAATGGGTTTGGGAGTTCTCCCTCTGTTTCCATCATTTTGAATAAGTTAAGTAGTATTGGTTGGAGGTCTTCTTTAAATGTCTGGTAGAAATCTGCTGTAATTCCATCTGGGCCTGGGTTTTTTTAGTTGGGACACTCTTTTTTTTTTTTTTACTGTGAATCATTTAAGTAGTACTGGTTGGAGGTCTTCTTTAAATGTCTGGTAGAATTCTGCTGTAAATCCATCTGGGCCTGTGCTTTTAGTCAGGAAGCTTTGTATTACTGTTTCAATTTCCTTATTTCCTCATATGTTATAGGTCTGTTTAAACTGTTGATCTCTTCTTGGTTTAACTTTGGTGGTTCCCATCATTTTAGATATTCATTCATTTCTTTCAGATTTTCAAATTTAGTAGCATATAGGTTTTTAAATACACCCTTATAATGGTCTGGATCTTTTGAGTGTCTGTTGTGATGTTTCCCCTTTCATCTTTGATTCTGTTGATTTGGATTTGCTCTTTCTTTTGGTTAACTGGGCTAAGGGTCTGTCTATCTAGTTTAGGTTTTCAAAGAACCAGCTCTTAGATTTATTGATTCTTTGTATTATTTTCTTGGTTTCTATTTCATTAATTTCTGCTCTGATTTCTTCTCTTCTGCTGGCCTTTCCAGGGTCTTGAATTGCAGTGTTAGGTCATTTATTTGGGCTCTTTATAATTTTTTAATATAGGCACTTAGAGCTATAAATTTCCCTCTTAGGACTGCTTTTAAAGTGTTCTACAGATTGTGTTGTGTTGTGTTGTCCTTTTTGTTGAATTCCAGGCATTCTTTAATTTCTTTCTTAATTTCTCCTTTGACCCACTGATTGTTTAGAAGTGTGTTGTTCAATCGCCATGAGTTCATGTAGTGACTAGAGCTTTGTCCAGTGTTGATTTTGAGCTTTATTGCATTGTGGTCCAATAGAATGCATGGAATTATTTCAATGTTTTGATATTTGTTGAGGTTTGTTTCGTGTACCATTATGTGGTCAATTTTTGAAAAAGTTCCATCGGGTGCTGAGTAGAAAGTGTATTCTTTGGTGCTTGGGTGGAATATTCTAAAGATGTCTGTTGGGTCCATTTGATGTATGGTATCATTTAATTCAGGCATCTGTTTATTCTTTTTCCATTTGACCTGTCTAATGGAGACAGTGGGGTATTGAATTCCCCTACTGTTACTGAGCTGGAGTTAATCTGTGTCTTAAAGTCCTGTAGTGTTGTTTTTATGAATTTGGGTGCACCAGAGTTTGGTGCATATGTAAGGATTGTAATATCTTTTTGGTTTACTGTTCCTTTGATCAGAATGACGTGACCCTCCTTGTCTCTTCTGATTAGTTTTACTTTGAAGTCTATTTTGTCAGATATTAGAATTGCAACCCCTGCTTGTTTCTTAGTGCCATTTGCTTGGAATAGTCTTTTCCATCCTTTTGCCTTAAGGTAGTGCCTGTCCTTGAAGCTGAGATGGGTTTCTTGCAGGCAGCAAAGAGATGGATTTTGATTCTTAATACATTCACTTAGCCTGTGTCTTTTGACTGGGGAGTTCAGTCCATTGATATTTAAGGTTATTATTGAAAGATGTGTGTTGGTTGCCATCATTTTGATTTCTGTTTGTGTTCTCCATCTAATTTTGTGTTTCTGATATTATACCTTTTTTTATTTTCTTTTGTTGCCCCTGGGGTATAGTTGTTTCTCTCTCCGCTCTCTGTATTGCTTCAAGTATTCTTTGAAGGGCTGGTTTTGTGGACATGTATTCTTTCAGGCTATTCATGTCATGGAAGATTTTTCTTTCCCCCTCAACTATAATTGACATTTTTGCTAGGTATAGTATTCTGGACTGGCATCTATTGTCATGTAGAACTGGAAATACCTTGGTCCAGGCTCTTCTGGCTTTCATAGTTTGCATTGATAAGTCAACTATAATTCTGATGGGCTTTCCTTTGTATGTGACTTGTTTTTCTTTTGCTGCTTTCAGTATTCTCTCTTTGTTCTGTACATTTAGTGTTTTTACTATGATATGTTGTGGGGAGTTTCTTTTCTGATCCTGTCTATTTGGTGTTCTATGTGCTTCCTTTATTTGTATGGGGATATCTTTACTTAATTTCAGAAAATTCTCTTCTACAATCCTGTTTAAGATCTCATCAATACCATTAACCTGAAATTTTTCCCCTTCATCTATTCCTATGATCTGTAGATTTGGTCTTTTCAAGGTGTCCCACATCTCTTGCACATTGCATTCCTGGGTTTTTTAAATTTTCTATAATCTTTGGTTGAGTGGTCCAATTCTTCAACTTTATCCTCCAGCATTGATATTCTGTTTTCCAATTCATTCATTCTAGTGGTAAGACTTTCCTCTGTTGTTTCAAGTTGGCTCATTTAGTTTTGCACTTCCTTCTTCATTTCTGCCTGAGTTTTCTTCAATGTTTCTCTTTTGTGAATCATTTAGAAGTTTATCCCTGTCTTCTTTTAGCTCTTTGATTTGTTTGTTTGTGTGTTCTTTAAATTCATTGAATTCCTTGATCATGTTTGTGATTGTTCCTTTAAATTCAGTGTCCTGGGTTATCTCTAGGGGGTTCTCCTTGTAGAACTCTTCTACAGGATTGGTGTTGTTTAGAGGGGACATAGTGTTTTGGCTTTCCATTTTTTTTTTATTCTTTGGTTGTGATATTGGCATGTGAATTTCTTTTGTTGTTTATGATTCTGATATGAGAAGTAAGTTGAAGTATGCTTCTGTTTTTATTATTGGGATGCCTCGATCTTTTCTTTATTGGTTATGTAAGGCTGGTTGGTACAGGGTTCTGGTTCTCTTGGGTTTAATTTGGAGGGAACTGTTGTCTTCAGATCAGCTTATTAAGGAGTACCCACAGAAGCCCAATTCAGGTTCCAGTCAGGTATACTCAGGCTTCCTTCACCATGTGGAGGCAGGATCCCAGTGCTCTCAAGCAGTCCCCTGAGTTCTCAGCCCCTATGCCAGAGGGAGGCCAGTGGGAGGCCAGAAGTCAGCACTCTCTGGTGGTCTGCTGAGGTCAGAGCTGCTACACCGATGGAGGTTGGAACCCTCTCAGACTGTCTGCTAGGATCTAAATTATTATTGTTTTATATGTGTACATACATACACACACACACACACACATAAACTACTGAGTACCTTTAGTGTTGCTTGTATGTACATGTGTTTAGAAATGACTACTTGAGACTGGATGACCTATCAGGGAGCTCCTTCATGGAGAAAACTCATTCTCCTCTTTTATGCAGCCTTTGATCGTCTGTAACTCTTCATCTAGAGGTGTGATGTGAAATTTCCCCCATCCACACTGGCACGTCAACTGGTATTGTCACTATGCATATCTTATTTGGGTCTCCATATTGCTGAGATTTCATGGGTGCAGCATCCCTGCCATGTTTGGAAGACACTGTCTAGCAGCAGATGTCCTGATTCTCTGGCTCTTACAATCTTTCAACCCCCTTTTCTGCAATGTTCCCTGAGCCTTAGGTGTAGGGGCTGCATTTTAACCAACTCTCCAATTTATCCACCGAGAACTGGGCAAGGATTCCTCCTTAAGGGAGATGCTGATCTGATGCAAACTGTGTCTGCTACCAGATTCATTCTTTTGGCTTGGAAGACAGAGGAAGGTTCTGGAAAACAGCACTCTTCAGTGTCCACTCAAGATGTGTGTCCTGGCTGGTGCCCAGAGAGCCTCAGTATTGCATGGATGCTGAAGAACTAAATTATTCCAAAGCAAACTGGAACAATAACCAGATGTCACTTGCTGGTGGGAAATGGCCGTTTGCTACTTTCATGTTGAGATATCATTAGTAGCACCTCCATTGGCTGAGTTCTCATGAGTTCAAAACTTGGGAGCTGGAACCAGTCCCAAGTGCCTTCTCCTTGCTGGACTCTGCTGGTTGATAACCCTTGACAAAAGCCTGAAGGTATAGCCATCTAGTTGCTCTCCACACCTTTCTTCAGTCCATGAGCAGAGGCCATGTTTGGGTTTGGTTTGGGAAGTGGCCTCTGCCCAGCACCCTGTGGTAGGTAACAGGAGAAGTGTACAATTAGCAATTAACAGCTTTATCTCTGTTCACACGGAGGAGACATAATTAGCTGGTTCCATCTGTTCCCGGTACCTGCTGGAATCAGCCATTCACACCTCAAGCAGATATTATAGAGTAGGAGGGCTTGAGAAGGCGACATTCCAAAAATAGCTCACGTTTTTGTTGCTGCAGAGGTCTTGCCCTGTGGAGTCGGGTTCCAATTTTGCTTCCGTCAGGTGTCTGTACTTTGCTGTCAATTGGCAAGGAAAGGCATGAACTGAAGCGTATGAAGCTGATGGTACGTGAGAGCTTTGATTTAGACAGATGAGCCTTGGTGCGCTTTTCTGGCCGTAGTAGGTACTATACTACCTGGGGTTATATCAGTATAGACTTGAATTCTGATACCACTATGAACACTATTTTCAGAAGAAAAGCCCAATGATGGAAGGAACAGAAAATGAGCCGATTGGCTCTATGTCCATCTGAGTAAGTGACTTGCCCAAAGTTGCTCAGGTAGGGACGTGATGAACTGAGTTTTGCAACTAAGTCTTTCTAACTCCCAAGTGTTCTCTTCTCCTCACCCCATCCTGATCCTTCTTTTCCCTCCCTTCTCCTCCCCCTTCCCTCCCCCTTCCCTCCTCTCCCCTCCCCCTCCTCTCTTCTCTTCTTCTACCTTCTCCTTGTCCCTCTATTCCTCCCTTCCTCCTTCCCGGCCTTGCTTCCTTCCTTCCTCCCCTTCCTTCTTTTCCTTCTTTCCTTTCCTCTCCTCCTTCCCTTCCTTTCTTCTTGAAACAGGGTCTCCCTAGGTAGCCTAGGCTGGTCTCAGATTTGCAGTGATCCTTCTGGTGGGCATTGCACACCACGGGTGCACTTACACACATGCAGGCATAACACTCATACACATAAAATAGAAAAGAAACATCTCCATTTATATACTTAAAGCTTTTAATATAAAAAGGTAAGATGTACTATAGTTGAACTAGTTACAAGATAATTACTGGATTTATGAACTATTGGTAGTACACTATGAGGGCAGAGCCTGGATGAGGGACGTATGCTGTCAGGGTCTCAACAGGTAGAAGATGGCATGTGCAAAACAGGATGATTGAGGGAGAATTTAGTTTACTATGTCAAAGTAGGGGAACCGTAAAAACAATGCAGTTATCTGGGCTAGTCACAGCTGGCTATTACCATTGTGAAGTTCTAAGGGACAAGAAGAGAGGGGGGTTGTGAGAGAGAGAGAGAGAGAGAGAGAGAGAGAGAGAGAGAGAGAGAGAGAGAGGAGAGGTGCACTGGGTGTAGTATTCACCTGTCAGGAGCGACAATCCATGGGAGATGACCTCTAAGAGTAAGAACCAGGGGAACAGATGCCTGAACATAGAATCCTACAGTTTACCCTATAAGGCAAGCATGTTGGTGGCTGGATAGACAGATGAGCTGTTTACACATGACTGGCAGGGCCAACTCTCAGCACTTGGAGACCTTGGGCCACATGAGAATTGTAGCACATTCAGCCAGGGTCGGGAACAGGTTCTTGGTCCCTATGGACTTTCCATCCCACAAGGGAAAACTGGCCCTCAGACAGCTTATTTAAGCAACCCAGAGCAAGGGGGTATTTTTGAGTCATTTGTGCTGTCAGCACCATAATCCTAAATTATTAAATTCATTCCTGTAATAGGCAATGATTTGACAATAAAAAGTATGCACAATAATGATATTGAAATGCAGCTGGTTAGTGAAGAAGAAAAATATCCTAATAAACCTGCAAATTCACTTCAGACTGACCTCCAGCAGCTTTGGAAGTTGCATTCAGCTGGTAAAAAGCCTTATGCTGAAATATCCCTCAATACTAATGTTAAAAATTGAAAATATAGTGACAATTGTACCCAGTTTTCCTTTTTATTTATTGAGAATGATGACTCTCCACACAAGCAATGTGTTATTTGTAAAGAAATGCTTGCAAATATCAGCTAGAAATCGTTTTTTCATCTTATCATTCATAACAATTATATGTAAAAAGAATTAGCACAAAATTTAGAATTTTAAACATCAATTCATAAAAGGACTTTTGTCTTATTTTTCTGATGTCTTGTGACTTAGTCAAACTCAGTCTTGAAAGCAACTCATATATTTTTCTTTCATAAATAATTTAAATGAAATCTGCCAGTTTTATACTACATATTAAATGGGGACAAGACAAAAGTCACCTTAATATTATGAAGATGGTAATATGATCTTTGCAGTGTACCACTTAATAACACAGTGGTATAATAGAACAATCTCTTAAAGAAAGAACTCACTTATTTATCAAAGCTGAAATAATTAAAAACTCCCAAAATGTTGCATTGTAGATGTGTCACTTAGGTCTGGGCAATTCATAGACAATGTCCGTGTGTGACCAGTTGTGGTACTTGATAACAGTCTCCAACTGGTGCAAAATGAGCTTCTTTGATGAGTGGTGACTGGGATATTTGTCTGTAAATATAAAGATACATATTTTGCACATAGTAAGAAATTACATTCGTCTAGGGATATGAGAGTCTTGGGGTTTTCTCTGAGAGCTATGACCACTCGAGCCATGTGTATTTGGTTGTGTTTATAGTACCACACTTTAGTTTCTTCCCACTGAGTGGGTTTTTTTTTGTCCAGTTAGGTAGCTGTTGATTACCCCCAAGATAAAAGTGCCACCACTGCACCAGTGTATGCTTTGCCGGCAATTGATGTGGTTATTTGGTCTTGAAGCTGGTGTTGAACTATAGATTGATGTTTCTCTTGGCACCTTCATAAGTGCTCTCCAGAGCTGTGAGAGCTAGCCTTCAGGGGACGTGGCTTCAGGTCAGTTTCCAGCTCCATTGCTCCATATCCTGTGTCTGAAGTATGTTCTGTCTTTAGCAGTAGGGTCTGAACTTCAAGTTCGGGGAGGTCATCAAGGGCTGTGGCAATAGCCTGAGTAATTTTGGGAGTCTCTTGGACTACCCTGGCCAACAACTCAAAGGAAGGTTTCTCCTCCCTGGCACTGTTTCTTGTTATGTAGGCTTCAGCTATACACATGGACTCATATGGAGATACTGTATATGAATTTGTCCATATTAGGTTGTTGGACTAATATGATTCCCTCTGGTTTTTAAAAACTAGCTAGGCATTATTTATCTCTCTTCTCTCTCTCCCTGTCTAATCCTTCCACTATGGCTTCCCCATTTAAAGTGCTCCCATTTCCCCATTTCTCCCTTGATAATACTAGTCTCTTATGGCCAAGGTTCAGGGAACATAGAACAGGAGTAAAGAAGACATTAATGAATCTCTCAATTCTCATTAATGAAGTTTCCTCATGCAACAAAGGGCCAGGAACACAAAAGGTCACAGATTGCAAAGGGTAGAGATTAAGAGTCTGCAGAGTTTGGGTCCTTGGACAATACTCTTATATTAAACTTCACCCATCCAGGGCTTAGGGAACATTGCAGGGCAGAAAGATTGTAAGAGCCAGGGAGGAGGTACATGAACATATGGAAATATAGTCCTATAAGCTCCTGGGAAGTTGCTCATATGCATCTACAGCAATGGTATCAGCATTACAAAAGTCCCATGAAAACTCAGGCAGACAAAAACCCAACATTGAACTAGGGAAATGGACAGCAGACCCCAATCTTAGCTAAAGAAATACTGGCAACTGATGACTACTAGGTGAGGAAGAGCTGATCTTCCTAAAGCAAGGGACTCTAGAAAGGCTGACTAGACCTCAGTGGATGAACTTCCACTGAGGAACATCTGGGGACACTAACTTGACACAACAGGCCTTAACACAAATGACAGAATGTATGTGGCAGGGTGGCTATGGAAGGGTGCCAGTGGGGAAGGTGGTATAAAGATGATTAAGATTGATTGAGATGTTCTGTATGAAATACATAAAAATTCAATAAAAATTTTTTAAAACACCAAAAGGCCTACAATAGTTTCAGATTATGTTTTTGTCTCAAAAAGAGATTGGAAAAAACTGTTGCAGTGGGAAACGGCCACTCATTTACCAGAAAGTTGTATTTGATCAAGTTATTTGACCTCTCTGATCCTTAATTTTCTTCATCTTTCAAATGGAAAAGTAATACCCATTTTTCAGGATCGTTTTGATGATTACACAGAACATGCGAAGAGCTTTAATGGACTAAGTTCTCATTAAACGGTGGTTATTGTTGATTAATTCATTGCTTTAACACTTTCACTGAGGACCTATAATATGCCAAAGAGTTACACACTCAAGTCAAAAGAACAAGACGAAATTCCAACATTGTAGGATTAGATTAAAGATGGCAATATTATATAAAGTATGAAAATCGAACAGAAGTTTTTGCCTTTTAGGAAAGTGGGATTTTTCCTGAGGGCCCTATATTAAATAATGAGTAAGAAGGTATGGGATGTTTCCTAAGTGCCTGTGACTCTGCTGAGTGCTTTCCATACACTTCCACAGCAAATATCTTTGGGATATTTACTGTTATTATCATGGCTTCCATTCCACAGGAGAAACTCCCAGAAGCCTAGAAAGATGAAGCAAAAACTAAAGGGAGCAGTTGGACTGAACCCTAGGAATTTGGGTTCAGAGACTGCACATTTAACCATACATACTGGTCTGGGAGTATCTTTTTATGGGGTACAAGGTTTCATTTGAGCCTGGCCCAGTCTTGAACTTGCAATAAAGTCCAGATTGGCCTGGAACTCACGAGCTTCCCTCTATCTTCAGCTTCCAAAATTCTGGGATTATGGTTGTGAACCTGGCTTGGGAGTGGCTGGCTGGCTTGCTTTATTTATTTATTTATTATTATTTTTATATGTGTATTGTGGTGTGCCATTGTGTGTGTGTTTTGCATGTGTGTGGGTGCACATGCACATGTGTTCTCCTCTTTGTAGAATTCTGAATTCAGTGTCAAATCTTTTTCAATCACTTTTCAATCACTTTATTGAGGCAGGTTTTTTCACTGAACCCAGAGCTCACCAAGTCCAGCTAGTCTGGTTAGACAGGCATCCCCTGTCTCTGTTTCCCCAAACTCCGGGATTATAGGTAGCTACCAGATATGCTCTACATTTACATGGGTGCTGGGAATCTGAACTCTGTCTCTCATGCTTGTGCAGCAAGTACTTTATCCACTGAACCTCCTCCCTAGCCAAACGGTGTCTTTAAAAAGAAATTTTGATTTTTTTGTGTGTATTTCATGCATAAAATCATCTTTATATTTCCTTCCCCCTTTGGAACCTTCCCATGCCCCCCCGCCCAATGTAACTCATACATTCTGTCATTTGTACTAAGGCCTATTATGTACAGTTAGTGTCCTGAGATGTCCCTCAGTGCAAGTTCATCCACTGGGGTTTAGTCAGCCTATCTAGAGTCCCTCTTTTCAAGAAGATCAGCTTCTCCTCACCCAGGAGTAATCAGCTGCAATAATTCTTCCACTAAGATTGGGATCTGCTGTTCATTTCCACAGTTCTGTGCTGGGTTTTTGTCTGCCTTTGTTTGCACTGGTCTCGTGCATGCTGACACCATCGCTGCAGGTTTGTATGAGAAGTGTCCCAGGCACCATAGGACTATTTCCTCATGGTCACGCACCTCCCTGGTTCTTACAATCTTTTCACCTTCTCTTCCACAATGGTTCCCGAGCCCTGGGTGGGTGGACCTCCATACAGGAGTCCTGTCCAAGGACCCACACTCTGCCAACTCTTATTCTCTGCTTTTTGGCCATTTGTGGCCTTTTGTGTTCCTGGCCCTGTGTTACATGAGGGAGCTTCATTGTTGAGAATTGAAAGATGCAGTAGTGCTCTCTTCATCCCTTGTTCTAAGTTCCATGAGTCTTAGGTGTGGAGGTTGCATCCTAGATGTGTCATTTAGGCTTGGGCAACTTACAGAGAATCTCTGTGTGTGGCCAGTGGTGTAACTGTAATAATTTCTGTCTGTTGAAAAAGAAGCTGCTTTGATGGGTGGTGCCTGGGATACTTGTCTGTAAATTTAAGATCCACATTTTGCACATAGTAAGAAATTACATTAGTCTAGGGATATGAGAGCCTTGGGTTTTCTCTAATATCTGTGACCACTCCAGCCATGTGTAGTTGGTTATGTTTACAGTACCAAACTTGAGTTTCTTCCTGTTGAGTGGGCTTTTAGTCCAATTAGGTAGCTATTGATGCCCCCAAGATAAAAGTGCCACTGCTGCACTTTTGTCATATGTTGTGCCGGCCATTGATGTGGGTATTTGGTCTTGAAGCTGGTTGTTGGACCATAGATTAATGTTTTCCCTTGGCACCTCCATAGTGCTCTCCAAAGCTATGAGAGCTGCCTTCAGGGGACGTGGTTTCCAGGTCAGTTCCAGCTCCATTGCTCCAAATCCTGAGTCCAAAGTATGTCCTGTCTTCAGCAATAGGGTCTTGCCATCAAGTTCTGGAAGACAGTTAAGAACTGTGGCAATAGCCTGTGTAATTTTTGGAGTCTCTTGGACTACCCTGGCCAACAACTCAAAGGAAAGTTTCTCCTGTCTGGCACCAAAAGGTATCTTGAAGACTAAGAGAACTGATACATATATAGAGAGAGTTAGGATTAAGGACTTGGTTTGCAGAACAATGCTCTAAACAGTACAGTGGGGTTGAGGTGATTGAGTGGGGTTGATGAAGGCGTTGACTGTGGTAGGGATGTGAGAACAGGATGGAGGGAGTTTGGGAGAGTGAAGAAATGCTGATAAAGATGTAACAGTATTTTAGGGAAGTGAGGGGCAGGACCTGCTATTTGGAGATGAACAGCAGGCTCAGCAATGTATTTACTGTCGGTACTAATGGCAGCCTATGGAACTTTCTAGGGGATCAGAAACATGACAGCACTCTCATCTTGATGTTGAAGGTAAGACATAAGACTGGCAGCTACAGTTAAAACTTTGAGTGTTTTACCTGAGAGGGTGCTCTAGCATGAAACAAGTGATTCATTATACTCCATCCAAGACAGGCCCATCAGGACAGTCTGAATAGATGGACCATTAGTTGTTGGGCCTTGACAAAACCTTGGGTACACAGAGCCATGAGGTCTGGAAAATTCACTCCAGGTCATCTGAACAACAGGAAGGCTGTGTAGAGGACCAACTAGGAATAAAAACAGAATCAGATATTAAACAAATTGGGAGTTCCTTTATAATGGAAAGAGAACACATCAGATGGCTGCTAAAAGCTCTTGCAGTGTGGTGGTAATTAAGAACTTTGGAGCAGGAAAATGGGGAGGTGAGGTGAGCAGGAATCTTCACCTGCTCCTTGTGGTTACCCAGGATAGAAGTCTTTGTTTTCCAAAAACTGCCACATTCCCGTGACCTTTGTGACCATGCACCTGTAAACTACTAAATTATCATATGTACCTTTTTACTTAATGACCATGTATATGCTGTTTTGCCTTTGGCTTGCATTTTCTTGAATCTGAGTATAAAAGTCCCCCCAAAATTGAGGAGGGGGCTGACTCCCTTACGGAATGATCCGTGTGTCAGTCCTACTAGTGCAAAATTAAACTCCCTCTGCCCCACTGACTTGGGCTGTTGGTCTCTGATTTTCCCGTAAGACCTTTAAGGAGAGAGCCACTTTATGAAATCCCTGTGATGCATGGGCATCACAAATTTGTGTGCATGATGAGCTGGGAGGAGCATGAATTGATTGAGGGGTAACTGTCAGTAGAATTCAGTTGAGATACATGTGCTTCTTTTCATCCAATGCTGGGGTTCTTGGCAGAGTACTCAAGTTTATGCTGCTTTGAACTTAAAAGGAGCACACAGCTTCAAGCTTACATGATCCTGAGTGTAAATGTCTGAAGAGAAACCACTTCTTTGGGAGAAAAGACAATTTATTGGGGACAAATTGCCAGGCCATCTCTCAGGGATAGAGAGCAGCCTGCAAGCAGCTATACAGCGAGAGTTTTTATCAGGAGGGAAGGGGTGCATAAGTCAGAACAGGCTGACAGAAGGGACAGGGACATCTGGAGGAGATACCAAGAAGTCAAAGGAGGCGATTGACCTTATTAGCCACACATGTGACTTCAGGGAACAGTAAATTTAATTTCTCTGGGTGTGTGTTAAAAGAATTTCGGTGCTCTGGTACATGGGACTTCTGGTAACTGACCTAACACTTAGTACCTAAGATCTTGGAAGGAAGGAAAGAATACATCCCTTCTCAGTTTCCATGTGAATTCTGATTGACTGCCTGTTCGACTTTGTAGGAATTACTGGACGTGGAATAAGAGATGGTGGTAAGATAGCCTGAGTCACATGCTCACCCTCTGAGAAGATGACACAGAGCCCTGATGGACAGTCTTGTCATGCCAGGGAGGATCCTCAAAAGCATAGTAAAGGGTTCCCAGTGTTGGACTTGTTTCCTCTAAGTTTCTTCTCAGAGTGGAGAGGTCTCTGGGCCATGAGTAGCACCATCACCTGAGAATCAGAGCAATCTTGGGCTCCAGCTCAGACTCATGGGTCAGAATTTCTGAGATTGGACATAGGAATTTCTCTTTTAACAGTTGTCCAGGTGATTTTATGTGCACTAGTTTGAGAACTCTTCTTCTGGAGACTAGTTTCTTCCTTTGGTTGTCTTATTAAATGTAGTCCGAGCTCTAGGAAAACATCACTCGTAAGTGCTTGAGTAAGACCTTAGTCCCTGAAATTAAGTCAGTGAAGCACAGAGGTTCTTTACCTGGAAGGTGTTTACCATGTGAAAAGACTCCCTTGATATGTATTTTCTTCTTCCATCTTGGTAGTTCAGAAGCAAAAGGATTTTTTCCATTATTTTATATTTTACTATTCTTGTCTGATAGCAAATATCACTTGGAAATGCATTTTAAAATCAGTTAAACTGGTTTCCTTTGGGTCTATTTGCATAATTCTGAAAAACACATGGAAAAAGAGGAGATATGCTATTTTCCTGTAGCCCCATACATGAGAAAAACACTTCCTAAGGTAATTACCATGTCAATGCTACCCACATGGTTGGAGAGCACTGTGAAGTGCGTCTTCTAGGCCCAGGGTCACCAGAGTGTGGAACGAATGTGGTTTGTACCTGGGAGAGGGAAACAGCATGCTTGGTGGGAAGCCTCATTGCTTATATGCATAATTTACATGAAGGTTGGGTCTAGTAGACTCAGGTGCACTGAGGAAGCTCAACTGGGAACAAATCCAGCTCTTTCAAGTCCGTTGAGAACTACCTTCCTGGGCCGAGGGAGAATAGACCTCCCTTTAGCAACACTGGAAATGCAATTCACTCTTATCCAGGATCCAGTCAGGAAGAGTTATGTCTTAGTGCTACCAGCAGGGCCTTTAAAGGAAATATTTGCATCCTTAGGCACCTGTTATGTTGGACTGTGTGGATATGTCTTTTGAAGGCTTGCTCCCTAGAAAAGAGGCATGATAATCAGAGAGTTACTTCTGAATGATTTGTTCCCACCCTCCAGTCCTTTGTTTTTTGTGTTCACCTAAGCTTAGACCTCTCTCTCCCTTTTCTATTTACCATGCAGAATTATCTCTCATGGCTGTGACAGAATGCCTGATACAAACAACTTAAAGGAAAGATTTGTTTTGGCTCATGGTTTCAGAGTTCAGTCCACGGTTGCTTCAGAGCATCATGGTGAACAGATGTGCGACAGGGAAGCTGTTTTACCTTACTGAGGACAGGAAGCAGAGAGAGGGGATACAGGGAGAGGCTAGAGCAAGATATATGGGGCCCAAGGACACACCCTCAGTGACATACTTCCTCCAATGAGTCCCCACCTCCTACCTTCCACCACCACCTAATCATACCTTCATATTATGATCCATCTATAGATGAATCCATCTGTTAGGTCAGTGCTATCATGATTATCTCTGGAAATGCCCTCACAGACACACCCAAAGGGGAGCTTTGTCAAGCTTGTAGGAATTTCTTAATCTAGTCATGTTGACAATCAAGACTAACCACCACACAAATTTGTCATTTCTTTGGCATTTTCCGGTTGCCAGTGATCCTATAGAAAACTCAAGTTTCTGTGGGCATCCTGGTCATACACTGTCAGTATCTTGAACACTTCATGGATATTGCTGATATGTTTATTGTGTCCATATCCTATGTCAGAATGGCTTTGACCTATAGGACAGGGTTCCATGTGGGCTGGACTGCTGAGCTTAGAATTATGCTGTCAGATCTAACCATGTATCAGAAGCCTGTGCTCTGGATGTTGAGGGGAGAAGACTGAGTTTCTTCTCTAAAGCAAATCTAATGTGCAGATTGCAGGTAGCTCCCTAACTGGTTTGCATGTCTATGAAGCCTGGAGGATTCTCTCCTTGTTAGAATTGCTAGTGTCTGTAGTGATGGGGTCCACTGGGACCCTCTGGTTTACACTATCCATGCTGTGGGGAGGCCCCTTGCCATAGAGCTGGGGCTGTGGTTGTGGGTGGCCTCTGTTCCTCTCTATGCTTCCTTCCCAGGCCTTTGTGGCCTACAGAGCTCCTGTGTCCCTCCTATTGGGTTCTAGGGCTCTCTTCATTACTCACCCCAAAATGGAACAATTCATTTAATTGGTTCCTCTTTGAGGAAGGAGTGAGGGATGGGCACCTCTAGTCTGCGATCTTAGAAGCCTTGCAGTTCTTCTTGTTGGTTTTTTTTTTTTTAATTTTTATTTGTTACTTTTATTTTATGTCTATGAATGTATTGCCTGCATGTGGGTATGTGTGCCCGTGTCATGCAAGGCCTGTGGAGGTCAGAAGAGGGTGCTGGATTCCCAGAATTGGAGTTACAGATGGTTGTTAGCCACCATGTGGGTGCTGGGAATTGAACCCAGGTCCCCTGCAAGGACAACCAGTGCTGTTAACTGCTGAACCATCTCTCCAGCACTATTAGTTTATTTTTCTCACACTTCAATGTCAGTTTTTGTTTTTTCTTTAACATGGAGTCTCACTATATGTAACCCAGGCTGGCCTAGAATTTGCTATGTAGACCAGGTTGGTCTGGAACTCTGCCTGCTTCTGCCTCACATATGCTGGGATTATAGGTGAGCATCACCATGCCCAGGCTTAATGTGAGCTTTTATCCCTGAAATGTTGAATGAAATTTTGTAACTCAAAATGCCTTTGACTCAATATCAACTCTCCTGGTTCTTTGGCTGTGCACATGTGACTCAGATCCATGCCTACAGAAAGTGTGGTGGAAGGCTTTGACTTGCCTTTCTAGAAATTTCTAGAAATTCCCATGCATTTTTCAATAGGCATTAGTTTTTGATGTCTTTATTGAGGATTACTTGATGTATGATAAAGAAACTGAACACACAGAGTACATTTTGATAACTTTTGACATGTACCTGTGGAGCTCCATCAGCCCAATCAAGAGTGAACACTGATTATCCCTAGGTGTCTCTGTGGCCTTTTCTCAATCCATCCTTTTGTTTCTCATGTCCCCTTCCCCATAGGCAGCCACTGACCTCCTTTCTGTCATTACATACTAGTTTGCATTTCTTAGACACTATTTAAATAGAAACATATAGGATGCATTCTCTCTTCTCAGAATAATGATCTTGAAATTCATTCAGTGTGAATGTGTTGCAAATACTGATCATCCATTTTTTTTTTTTTTTTGCTGATTTTTTATTAAACTTTATTTTTTTTTCCAGTGAGACAGCTTGTTTATTCAGGGGGGTTGAGGGAGGATATAGGGCGAGGACGGCAACCAAAGCTTTACCTGATACGTGTTCATAGTGTGCTTTATTTGCATGTGGCAGTATTAAACTTTTTAAATTCGTACATTTCCCACTTAAATCCAGATCCCTTCTCCCATCCATGCCTCCCCCACCCCCCCACTGAACCCTATGCACTCTACCATACTTGCTGAGTCCTATTCATTCAGGTGTTTGTACCCAAATGTCCTTCATTGTAAAAAAGTCCACTGGAGTCTAGTCAGCCCATCCAATGGTCATATGTATGTCATACTCTCCCTCACCCAGCAGCAATCAGTATCAAATAATTTTCAATCTGGTGCTGGCCTGCCACCTATTTCTCATCTCCCTCTTGGGCCCTTGTTTAATTGAGCTGACTGATATGGGTCCCAAGCTTGATGCCATCACTGCCACAGGCTCACATGAGCAAGCCTCCAGTGGCCTGGAGGCCTCCACCTCCTTCATTCATGAACCAGCTGTGGCTCTTACAGTCTTTCCACCTCTTCTTCTGCAATGGTCCCTGAGCCATAGGGGGTGAGGTTCCATATAGGAGACACTCTACAGTCTCTTATTCTCCACAACTTGGCCAGTTGTGGCCTTCTGTGTGCATCACACTCTGAAGCCTCACTGGTGAGAGTTGAAGGGTGTATTAACTGTCTCTCTACCCCTTATTCTGCTATGTTCCACGAGCCTTAGTTGTAGAGATCTGACTACAGATGTGTGACCTAGTACTTGTCATCTCCCAGACGTATGTTCTCTGTGCCTGACCAGATGTGCAACTCTGCAGTGGCCTCCATCTGTTGCAAAAAGAAGCTTCTTGGATGAGTGTTGTATGGCATGCTTGTCACTCTAAGGGAGGTCTCTTCTATCTGGTACTGTGTTCTCTGCCAGCAGCTCCCAGGTATACATACTGTCCAGACACTCTATGTGCATTTCTCATAGGGTTTCTAGGGCATCACTTTTCCCTCTAGGTTTCCTAGCAGCACGCCCTCCGCCCAAGATTCACTCATCTCCACTCTTTTTTCTCACATCTGGCTTCCTCCCTCCCTCCCTTTGTCCCTCCCTCCCTAGTCACAGTGCCCCCATTATCTCTACCCTCTCCCAAATACCTCCTGACTCCCGCCATCTTTCCTCTCCTGACTTGCCTCTCTTCCCCAGACCATGATCCCTTGCATGTCCCCTCCTCTCCTCCTTGCCGATTACTCCCACTTTTTCTACCTCCCTCGGGTAACATCTGTTCCCTACTATCCCCCTTTTGGTTGTTTCTTTTCCTTTACCTTCACATATCCTTTCCCTTTCCCTGGCTCCTGGTGTTACATCAGAATTTATATACTCACATATAAAGGATTGGTGTTACAAGCCACAAATGAGGGAGAACATACGTCGCTTGCTTTTCTGCGTTTGTGTTATTTCACTTAGTATAACACTCTCTAGCTCCGTCCACTTACCTGCAAATTTTATAATTTCATCTCTTCTTACTGCTGTGTAGAACGCCATTGAGTAGATGTACCACATTTTCATTAGCCATTCATCAGTCGAGGGACATTTAGGTTGATTCCATTCTTTAGCTATTGTGAAAAGAGAAGCAACAACCATGGATGTACAGGTGTTTCTACAGTATGATGAGTCCTTTGGGTATATGCCAAGGAGTAAGTGGTATCACTGGATCATATGGTAGGTTCATTTTTAGTTTTTTGAGGGTTCTCCACACTGCTTTCCATAGTGGTTGCATGAGTTTGCATTCCCACCAGCAGTGAATGAGTGTTCCTCTTTCTCCACATCTTCTCCAGCATTTGGAGTCTTTCATTCTCCTGATCTTTGCCAGTCTGAGTGGGGTAAGATGAAATCTTAAAGTGATTTTTATCTACATTTCTCTAATTACTAAGGATTTTGAGCACTTTTAAGGCACTTCTTAGCCGTTTTTATTTCTTCATTTGAGAACTCTGTTTAGGTCTATTGCCCATCTTTTTATTGGGCCCTTTATTTTCTTATGTCTTTCTTTTTTGAGTTCTTTGTATGTTCTGGATATTAATCCTCTGTCAGATGTGTAACTGGTGAAGATTGTCTCCCACTCAGTGGATTTCCTCTTCCCATCCTTGGTTGTTTCTTTTGTTGTACAGAAACTTTGTAATTTATTGAGGTCCCATTTATTGAGCTGTAAACTCCCCTCTTAGGGCTGCTTTTAGCATGTCCCAGAGGTTTTGTTGTGTTGTGTTCTCACTTTCATTTTGTTTCAGGAATACTTTTATTTCTTTCTTAATTTCTTCTTTGACCCATTCATGATTCAGGAGTGTGTTGTTTAATCTCCATGAGTTCATGTAGTTACTAGAGCTTCTTTTGCTGTTGATTATAAGCTTTATTGCACTGTGATCTGATAGAAGGCATGGGATTATTTCAATTTTTTTGTATTTGTTGAGATTTCTTTTGTGCCCCAGAATGTGGTTAATTTTAGAATAACTTGCATGAACTGCTAAGTAGAAAGTATATTCTTTGGTGGTTGGGTGGAATATTTTGTATATATCTGCTAGGTCCATTTCATGTAGTATGTCATTTAATTCAGGATCAGGAAGCAGTAGGGGAATCTGGGCCAAGAGGGTAGTCCAGAGCGCTGGGGTGCTAAGATAAGAAGTGGGCCTGTGCCCAGGGATAGAAGGAGAACAGGATGTGGGAGCTGGGAGATTAAATCCTGTCCATTCTTTTTTATTACTTTTCAATTGCTAAGGAGTAGTCCATTGTATGACTACTCCAGGGTCTGTACACTCACTCACTGATGGACATTGGTTGTTTGTAGTTTGGATCATTTCAAATAAAGCTGCCATTGTAGGGGGCTGGAGAGATGGCTCAGTGGTTAAGAACACTGGTTCTTGCAGAAGACTCGGGTTTGAATCCCAGAACCCACATGGCACCTAACAACTCTCCGTAACTCCAGTCCCAGGGGATCTGACAGCCTCATCTGTCCTCCACGGGCATTGCATGACCTGGGTGCGCTTACTGACATGCAGGCTTAACACTCATACACACAAAATAAAAATAATAAATAAAATATATTTTTTAAAAAGCTGCCATTGCCATTTACATACAATTATAGTAGCAACGCATGCTTTCATTTCTCTCTAAATCCTGAGAAATAGAATGACTGGATCATGTGGCAGGTATGTTTACTTTCTAATGAACGGCAAACTCAAGTTGACTGCATTATTTTCATTTCTATCAGTAATTTATGGGAGTGCAAGTTCCTCTGTATCCTCACCAACACTGGGCATCTTCTTTAAAATTTAGGTTTTGTTATTTATTTATTCAAAATATTAAAAAAAATTGTGAGGCCAGGTGTGGCTGCACATACTTTTAATTCCAGCCCTTGGGAGGTAGAGGCAGGAAGATCTCTGTGAGATCGAGGCGAGCTGGTGCTACAGGAAGACCCTGTCTCAAAAAATCAAACCAAACCAAACCAAATCAAACTAAACCAAACAAAAACAAGACACACAGTAAATGTTTAAAAGTTGGCGTGTGTGTTGAGTGCAAGGGCATGCATGCCATGGTGCACATGTAGAGGTGAGAGGACAGCCTTGGGTGCTGGTCCCTGCTCTCTCTGCCTTGTTTGACAGGGCCTCATTTTTGTTTACTGTTGCATATCCAAGACTAGCTGGTCTGTGAACCTCCAGGGATTCTTCTGTCTCTAACTTCCATTTCCTAGGTTATAGATGCACACTGCCATGCCTAGCCTTTACACGGTTCCTGAGGATTCACACTCACCTCCTCATGCTTGGCTGGCAAGCGCTTTTACCCACCGAGCCATCTCCCCGGTCTCAACACTGGGAATCTTTAATTCTACCTATTGTGGTGAGTATGTTATCCTATCCCATTGTGGCTTTCATATGTATTTTCCTAATAACTAGTGATGTTGAGTGTCTTTCAATATGCTTAATTTATATCTGTATCTTCTTTGATAAGGTGTAAGTTTTAAAAAATTATATTTTGGAGACAGGGTACAGGGTTTCACTATGTAGCCTGGACTGGCTTAGAACTTGCTATATAGACTAAGGACTTGCTAGGCCTGGAACCCACAGAGATCTGCCTCTCAAGTGCTAGGATTAAAAGTGCATACCACTATGCCTGGCCAAAATTTTTATCTAATTGAAAAAATGAGAGTTTGGAAAATTAGGGTTTGAGAATTCTTGATATATTCCAGGTATAACCCTTTATTTCATAGTATATTTGACTTGCAAATATTTCCCCCATTTTTTGGCTTATTTCTTTACTCTCTTAACTGTTACTTTTTCTTTTCCTTCCCTCCCTCCCTCCCTCCCTCCCTCCCTTCCTTCTTTCCTTCCTTCTTCCCTCCCTCTCTCTGTCCCTCCCTCAGATTCTTTGATGAATGGATTTATCTTGTTCTAATTCCCTCTACTAAGCATCTTTTTGCCCCAAGTAGGAAAACACACCTTGTGAAACAGGTTCCCTGATAATGAGTAATTTCCTGATAGCATATTACAGGTTAGCGGAGCTGACGAAGGGAGCAAGCTTGAGATAGTTCAGGGAAGAGAACCCAAGAAATATGCTATTTTTGTCTTAAAGATTAGGTTAATGGTTTGTTTCAACTAAAGATTATTGAATTTAGATTGTTTGCCTTAAGAGAAGTCAGTTCACCAAAGGCTTGTGTGTCTGTGTGCAGTCACATGTGCTTTTAAGGAGACAGCAGAAAAAATGATTTTTTTTCAATGAGATACAAAATTTCAAATTTCTTAAGTGTGTTTCTGAAATATAAAATGAATCTAACATAAAACTCTGCCACGGTTTGGATGTGGTTTGAATATGTGACGCCCCATCTCTGCAGTTCATGTGCTGGCCTTCAATTTGAGGACACTGGCCTTCAGTGTAGTGATGATAAGAGATAAGGGGACTTTTAAGAAATAAGGTCCAGAGGGATTAGTTCAGTGGGGCATCACCCTCAGAGGAGACTGAGTTGTTTTGAGGGACCCGAATTCATTCCTCTGAGCACTAGTTATTATAAAAAATTGTGGTCCCTCAGTCCCTGAATCCTTTATGTTCCCTGTCTCATGGTATTCTCTCTCTCCTTGTGTGTGGTGTTCCATGATGCCAACATCCATATTGTCATGAATCCTCTGGCTGTCACCAGACCTAAACCAATGCTAAGTGATATGCACTTGAACTCCAAAACCAAGAGCTAAAGAAACTTCTGTGCTTTACAAAATTCTAGGATTAGGTATTTTGTTATAGCAACAATAAAAAATGACTGGACTAAGATAAACTTTAGTATGCATTAAATGTCCTCTTCTCTCAGAAAAGTGAACATTGAATTGATATCCTCTGGGAATAAAAGTATACTTTCTCATGGGAAAACAGGGTGCAATCTTCACTATGTGTAGTTAGGAAATGCCCAGGTATAAGGATGCTTCTTAAGTGGCTGGAAAGATTAAAGAGAAGTTAAGGATAATTTCAAAATCAGATAATTCTAGGCTATGATCCCACAATCTAGTTAAAATAAAATTCTTTGAACTCCAGTTTTCATTATTCATGAGAGGAGGATAATAAAAAAGGCTTGCCTCCAAAATATTACTATAGAGATATAAAGAGAATATGTATCACTGCCTCTGATACACAGCTAGCTTTTATGTTAAAAGTATTGAAGACAGGGCTGGAGAGATGGCTCAGCAGTTGGGAGCACTGACTGCTCTTGCAGAAGACCCGGGGTCGATTTCCAGCACCCACATGCTGACTCCAGTTCAAGGGACCCACACCCTCTTCTGACCTCCACAGGCATTGCACGACATAGGTGCACTGACCTAATCTCACTGGACCCTACTTCTTAGAAGTCCCCTTATCTCTTATCATCACTACACTGAAGGCCAGTGTCCTCAAATTGAAGGCCAGCACATGAACTGGAGAGATGGGGTGTCACATATTCAAACCACATCCAAACCGAGGCAGAGTTTTATGTTAGACTCATTTTCTATTTCAGATACACACTTAAGAAATTTGAAATTTTGTATCTCATTGAAAAAAAATCATTTTTTCTGCTGTCTCCTTAAAAGCACATGTGACTGCACATAGACACACAAGCCTTTGGTGAACTGACTTCTCTTAAGGGAAACAATATAAATTCAATAATCTTTAGTTGAAACAAGCCATTAACCTAATCTTTAAGACAAAATAGCATATTTCTTGGGTTCTCTTCCCTGAACTATCTCAAGCTTACTCCCTTCATCAACTCTGCTAACCTGTAATACGCTATCAGGAAATTACTCATTATCAGGGAACCTGTTTCACAAAGTGTGTTTTCCTACTTGGGGCAAAAAGATGCCTGGTAGAGGGAATTAGAACAAGATAGGTCCATTCATCAAAGAATCTGAGCTCTGGCTAAAGCTGAAGGAATTTTCTAAGATATCTTCAATTTTGGTATGAAGCCAGAGGATTATAGCCCACACAACCTCATATATTTCCTTGAGAATGTCTGTCTGATGCCACAGTGATGGGTCTGGAAGCCATAGACTCTGCCCCAGGTGATAGCTAACTAAGGTAGGGCACATCACTTGGCCCTAAATGGTGCAGTGATATTAAGATTGGTGATATTCTTCCTCCAGGGAACTTGGAATTGGCTTTGGAGATGTGATGCATTGTATACTGATTATGTTAAAATAAGAATATGCAAATTTGGGGCACTACTGGGCAGCCACATTTGGCCACATTTGACTTTGGCTCTCTAAGTCAGCAAGAGCCAGTCTGAGAGGTAGCATAAAGTAGACACATGGAAACAGAGATGAAAGGCCATCTGGCCTGGCCTCTGAAAGGTGGTTAAGAAGAGAGTGGGAAGTAGGGAAAGAGAGAAAGAGGAGCAGGAGGGTCAGGAAGAGAGGAAGCTGGGCTTGGGGGAGAGGGCATTTTGCAGCATTTTGACTGTTTTCCAGCTTTTGGGTCCAGATCCTTGATGGGAAGCTTGGCTGTACTCAGTAACCCACAGTTTCAAGTCATGCGCCTGGTTTGAGGCAACACAAAGAACCTTGATTAAGACACGTTTGTGCTTGAACTCCTCTCCAATTGAAAAATAACAAATAAGTAGAAAGGCATCTGCTGGGGTAGCTGTTGGATATGCACTGGTCCGGGAGAGCTTCACACAGGGACTCCTCCCTTCCACTCCCATTGGCTGATTTTATTTTTTCAAATGCAGATCATTTTGTACAGGGATGTCTTGGGAAGTTTTCTAGTCCTGGGCAAAAAAGTGTGGCATATATGGGCACATTAGCATTTCAGATAGATGGCTTAGTGGGCGGGAAGTGCTGAATATGTTTTAGGTCTCTCTCTCTCTCTCTCTCACTCTCTCTCTCTCTCTCTCTCTCTCTCCAGATCAGCTACTGGGAAGAACAAGAGCTTGAAATGGTTCTGTGAACTTGTATGACAGCCCGCAGAAATGCCATGGTCTGAGCTAAGGGGGCGGGAGGTTTTAATAGGCAGGACTAAGGTGATGCTTCAAAGCCCACCCATTCAGAAGCAATCACTACCTGGATTATTGTTTCCAGAGGGAAGCTTTAGGATGTTACACAAGAAGTGTCTTATGTCACCCAAAAGGCAGATGAGGTTTTAAGTCCAGACCTTTAGGTTGGAAGTCCTTTCTCCAAAATATGTTTTACATGGCCCCTTTCTATACAAGTATTTATGAGTGCTGCTCATGGGAGAAAGAATTCATCTAGTAAACATTGAAGTTCAAAGAGTTTTGCTAAGAGATGGAAGCAACCCAAGTGGCCCTCTGATGACAAGTGGATAATAAAAATGTGGTACATTTACACAGTGGAGTTGGTGGTAAGAAAGATGAAATCATGAAATTTGGGGGTAAATGGATGGAACTAGAAATTGTTCCATACTAAGTGAAGTAACACAGACTCAGAAAAACAAATGACATATGTTCTCCCTCATATGATGATCCTAGCATGACATCCTTTTAAGTGAGTATGTATCCAGACATAACTGTAGGAACCAAAAAAGTGAAAAGGAACCAGGCGGGTAAAGAGAACCTGAGAGAGAAGAGGGAAGAGCAGTTGGAGATGGGTGTTACTAACGGAGAAATGGATAAAAATGAGGTCATTCAAATGGGAGAGGGGAGAGAGAGTTACACAAGGAACCTTTGGGATAAATGGAAAGGAGGAGCTCAAGAGAGGTAAGACCACAGGAGGCTGGTTTTATCAAGGAGAAATGGGGAAAATGGGGACACTTTAAATGGGGAAACCATGGCAGAAGGGTTAAGGGGAGAGAGTGAGAGAGAGAGAGAGAGAGAGAGAGAGAGGATGCCTAGCTAGTTTTAAAAAATCAGAGGGAATCATATTAGTCCAACAACCTAATGACATATTACACATACATTATTTCTAGATGAGTCCATGTGTACAGCTGAAGGCTACATAACAAGAAACTGTCAGACAGGAGAAACCTTCCTCTGAGTTGTTGGCCAGGGTGGTCAAAGAGACTCCCAAAATTACTCAGGCTATTGCCACAGCCCTCGATAACCTCCCAGAACTTGAAGGTAAGACCCTACTGCTGAACACAGAATATACTTCAGACAGGATTTGGAGCAGTAGAGCTGCAACTGACCGGAAACCACTTGCTCTGAAGGCTAGCTCTCATAGCTTTAGAGAGCTCTATGAAGATGCCAAGGAAAAACATCAATGTATGGTCCAACACCAGCTTCAAAACCAAATAACCACATCAATGGCTGGCACAGCATGCATTGGTGCAATGGTGTCACTTTTATCTTGGGGGTAATCAACAGCTAGAAATTCAAGTGTGGTCTATAAATATAACCAAATACACATGGCTCGAGTGGTCATAGCTCTTAGAGAAAACACCAAGGCTCTCATATCCCTAGACTAATGTGATTTCTTACTATGTGCAAAATATGTATCTTTATATTTACAGACAAATATCCCAGTCACCACTCATCAAAGAAGCTCATTTTGCACCAGTTGGAGACTGTTATCAAGTACCACAACTGGTCACACATGGAAATTGTCTATGAATTTCCCAGGCCTATCTACAATACAACCTCTACACCTAAGGATCGTGGAACATAGAACAGGGGTAAAGAAGAGGACACTAATGAATCTCTCAGTTCTCGTTAATGAAGCTCCCTCATCCAATGGAAGTCCAGGAACACAAAAGGTCACAAATGGCCAAAGCACAGAGATCAAGAGTATGATGAATCCTGGTCCTTGGACAGGACTCCTTTATTAAACTTCACCACCCAAGGCTCATGGACCATCATGGAAGAGGGGGCTGAAAGATTGTAAGAGTGAGGGAGGAGGTGCAGGACCATATGGAAAAAGAGTCCTACAAGCTCCTAGGAACCTGCTCATATGTTTCTATGGCTAGTATCAGCATACACAAGTCCTGTGCAAACTCAGGCAGACAAAAATCCAGCATAGTACTGGGGAAATGAACAGCAGAACCCAATATTATCTAAAGGAATGTTGGCAACTGACTTCTGCTAGGTGAAGAAGAGCTGATCTTCCTGAAATAAGAGACTCTAGATAAGCTGACTAGACCTCAGTAGATGGACTTGCACTGGGTGCTGTCTGGGGACCCTGACTTGACACAGTGGCCCTTAGCAGGGATGACAGAGTAAATGAGCTCCAGTGTGGGGGACTATGGGAGGGTGCCAGTGGGCATGGGGGTATAAAGATGATTAAGATTGACTGAGATGTTCTCTGTGAAATACAGAAAAATTTGATAAAAACAAACAAAAAAGAAATAAAAAAGCACATCCAGTGCTTATTTAAATATCCAATAAATATTATAAATATCCAATGAACTGTAGCTGTCAGCACCATTTCTTTCCTTGCTCCTTTACCTTCCACTTCCTCCTCTTCCTTCTTTCTCCTCTTCCTCACAATCTTTTTTCAGGACTACGGCTGTTCAGGACACTGTTGACATTGCTGTTATGTAGGGTGCAAGGGCCAGGCCCTTGACACCTATTATTTTCCTTATACAAGTGTAAGAAACTGTAGGAAGCCAGGATGCCAGGCCCTAGGGTGAGATGAGCCTAAACTTTTAAGTCCAGGCTGCATTGTCTGCTAAAGGGAGGGGCGCTGAAAACAGTGGCTCTGATAATCCCTGTCTTACAGAACACTTCCAGACTAGGGGAAGAAAGTGACCTGGTCATAAGTGCAAGCTCCCTGCTCTGTGGGAAAGCATCTCGGTCAACAACCCTTAGCTCATCTCCCAGTCCTGAGCAAATAACTCAGCTATCCTTAGCTAAGAGATTAGGCCAGGTTAAAGGTTTACTCCTGAGCTAAAAGCTAAAAGTTTACCATGCTTCTAGCGCTAAGAAAGAAAACACTGTGGCCAATAAATTACCGAATGGGCATTGATAACTTTGAGTAAAAGCTTAAGCATTCCTCTGGTGCCAGTTAACAGACTGTGTCCTGCTCCTTTGTACCCTAAATCTTTGTATGTGACTACCATATCCCACATGACTGCCAGTTCCTTGGGATGTATAAAAATCCTCTGAACTTTGAAATAAATCGGCTTGTTGAAAAGACACAGGTCTCAGGGTCCAAGACTCTGTCACCGATCAGGTCTCTCTGCCCTCAATCAAGTCTCTCTGCCCCAAGCCAGTAAGTCCCCGGCTGAGCAAAGCAAACCCAAGTCCCAACAAGAAACACTAAATATTAATCTTTTCTTTCGAACTCTATAAAACTTGGAACTCGGTTTATGACAAGGAATTATAATCTTTTAATCCCACTACACCCTGTAAGACTTTTGTTTAAGGAAAGGCTCTGATGCTTTCCTGAGCCTGATGGCCTGGGGTGGTGGAACTCGTCTCCCTTCATGTTCGTTCGTTCTTTTAAACCAGCCATCTGGGAAGGACTGTGAGGTTGGATCCCAGCCAGTGGGGAAGAGACAGGTCCCTGGCATTAAGGATGAAATCCACAAAGCTTCCGGGTCTAGTGTGTACTTACTGGATATGACTGACCATGCAAGTCGCCCTATTGCAAAAGTAAAATTTGTCTTGTTGAGTTACTTTCACTTTGTCTGCAAGTTCTTTGTGTGGTATTGATGGGTCCTTGAATCTCAAATTTTATTTCTAACCCAAGAAAAAGGAAGTGTCTGACATTTTTTTCCCAATCCAGTCCTTTGCAAATGACCCCACACATGTGCTATCTTTTGTTTATTGACCCCTAAAGATGGCATCTCTATGGTTTGTCCTGCAAATTTCCCCTTGTTGTGGCATGTCTCCAAGAAATCCCTGTCACAGAACCAGGAAATTTAGGTTAAAAATGATCTTTAGGGACTGGAGAGATGACTCAGGAGTTAAGAGCACTGACTAATCTTGCAGAGGACCAGGGTTCAATTCCCAGCAACCACATGGTAGCTAACAACCATCTGTTGTTCCAGTTCCAGGGGAATCCAATGCCTTCTTCTGACCTCCATGGACATTGCATAATACGGGTGCACTTATACACATGCAGGCAATACACTCATACACACACACACACACACACACACACACACACATGCATACAAATAAAATTTAAAAATGATTTTGGAGTTTGATTCCATTATAAGAACTAACATCTCATCAAATATTTTTATAAAAAATATTTCACTTATTATTTTTATTTTATGTATATGAGCATTTTGCTTGCATGTATGTAAATGCACCACATTCCTGAAATACTTGTAGAACCTAGAAAAGGGGTGTTGCATCCACTGGAACTGGAGTTAACAGATGGTTGTTAGCCACCATGTGGGTGCTGGAAATTGAACCCGAGTCCTCTGGAAGAAGAGCAAGTGTTCTTAACTGCTGAGCCATCTCTCCATCCCCCACATCAGATCTTCTTGAATTGACCCCCAATCTCCTTTACTACTATGTACTCCCCAGACTGGAGTGCTTCCTCCTAGGGCTGACCATTTCCTGTTGGATGGTTTTATTAGGTTTAGTAGCTTGAACTATACTTCACTGGAGTTTGAATTCGCAGCCTCTGGAAGTACACAGAATAAATCAAATCTCTTGCTCACCACAGAAACCAGCTGAGGTATGTTCCACATCTGACACAGCGTTTGGACTCGGGTGTTCTGCTCACTCTTTTCTATACTTGCTCCCACGTACTGGTGTCCTTTTGAAGAAATATGCCATTTAAAGTTGGACATCTGCTTCCTGAGTTGGTCAGATAGCAGAACAAGTGTGATTCTATCCATCCATTAATGTGAATATGACATTATTTCTATTAATGCAATCTAAGCTTGAATTAACTTCTTTTTGCTTTGAATAACATGCTGGTTCAATGAAAACCCTGAAGTTTCTTTCACATAAAATATTGTATTTTCTCTTATTCTTATGAAGTAGATATTTTGAGCTCCTGTTCATTATTTATTTTGGTTTCCAGTGATTTCCTTTGTGTGTCATCAAAGAGTCTATTAAAAAACTTAGTATTAGTGTACCTTGAAGCTGCTGGTTTCTTACAGGATAATGCAGCACTGTAATGCCCTTGAATGACAGAAATTCTCTCATGACTTGATTTTTGCATCATGACATCAAACTCTCTCCCATCATGCATGCTAGCCATTTTATAAATCTTTTTTCGGCTTTGTTTATTAATTTATTATTATTATTATTTTATTGAGACAGGTCCTCCCTGTAACCTCAGCTAGCCTAGAATTCACTATGTAGACCAGGTTGGCTTTGATCTCACAGCAATCTGCCTGCCTCTGCCTCTCGAGTGCTGGGATTAAAGTTGTGCACCACCATGCCCCATGATAGCCATTTTAAACTCTAAGCAGACCACCAAACATACTTCAACAAGTCTTTGCATCAAAGAAAGTGCTTACACTTCCATTGTATGTTGGTGAATACCCACTCATCCTTAAAAACCGAGTTCGTCATCTCTTCCATGAAGCCTTTGCTGATTCCTCTTTCTACTACCCCCAGAAAGGCTTACAGCACAGTGCTTTTCCCATCCTGCAAAATTAGGATCATTGTTGGATTCAGGTGATAGGAAAAGTCATTCTTCTAGATTTACATATTTCCAGGAATAATGGCATCAGTTATTATTGGTAGTACGTTTTTCTCTGTGCCAGTTACAGACTGGGCTTAGCATTCACTCTCCTCTTTTGACTTCCCAGTGAAGCTTATCCTTTGTAACGTATGCTGTTGGTACTCTACCAGCTTCCCGTGTCCATCTGTGTCACTTTAGCAGAGGGTTTTCTCTGGCCTCAAAAGAATGCTCAGCCAGTGTTGTCTAGAACAGGCCTAAAGTGCAGAGAACCAGTGCCTTTGTGGTGACTGTCAACCAACACCAGAAAGTAGCTACTCAAGATGTGCTCCAACTCCTGGCTTCTTGGGTAGGACAACTCTGCGCCTCATCTCTGTTTCTCAGCTGTCCCAGAGGATGGAGCACCAGATGGCCACTGCAGCCACCTGCTCATTACTGTGCTTTGTATCTGCTTCTTCAATCCCGTGCTGTGGCCTTCCTGTCTTCATTGTACTTGCTACTGTCATGCCCCACCTACCAATCAGAACTTGCGCTTGAATGCCAGTCTCAAGCTCTGTTTCAGAGGGAACTCAAAGTTAGGTAACTCTGCACTGCAGGTGCATGGCTTATTCAAGTCACCCTTTCAGCAGTGCTGGGATTAAAACTTCCTGTGTTGAGAGCACACTTTTAGTTCACCTGAGACTTGGAAGGAGAACGAACCTGGGCAGGTGGATCTCAGAAATCCTTTTGAGTGAAAGTAATCATAGGCCTGGACCCCCACACTGTTACCCATTCCTGCCCTTATTCACCTCTTGAATGCGAGCCAGTGCACATGCCTCCAAAGGGTGGTAAAGTGACACCGAATAATTGAATTCTGAACAAGCCAGACTAATGCAAATATCTGACAAATTGATTTAATTGCATTCACATACAATAAGGCTGAGCTCTAAAAGGTCAGTGAGAAAATGGGAAAGGACCCCTGGGAACTTCCAGGGAGAGGCTGAGTCTAATACACATTCATCACATTTTATCATCTAATTAGTCCACACAATGCCAAGCTGATAGACGGAGGTTTAAAGCAGTGTATTGACTGATTATTTGCTTGGCATCTATCATATCACCTTAAGGCTGTCCCTGTCATGGGCAGGCAGAAGTTATTTAGTGGCTCAGCAGAAAAGGTTATGCATTTGGAGAAATTGTTTTTCTATAAGGGATTTGAAGCTCCAAAAACATTTTACTCAGGCACAGATGCTGTCTCTGAGGACTACTATTGAATAGTTTGCTACAAAGGCATGCACTGGAAGCCAACTTTCCCTCTCCTCCTCCCCTCTGCAGAGAGTGTTTGTAAATGGTGTGGTACAGAATGCCCTGTTAAGCTGTAAAATATTTAATTCAGGTGATTTACTAGAATCAGCTTTGCATGGGTGTACCAGGATAGAGAAAATGTTCTGGCAAAGGTAATAAGGAAGCCAAATGGATCCTGCAAATTTAGCCCATTGGAAATAAAAACATAGATTTCAGTCTAACAGTGTACATGGTGGGCTTGGGCTGTGTTGAAATGCTGACTCTGCTCTGCTCTCTTCAACAATGCTGAGACTGAGAAGATCCGGGGCTTCAGAGGTGGGCTGTGCTTGAGCAAGCTATGGTCGAAATGATATGTTAATTGTTTGCTTTCTTTTATCCTTTGGAAAGTTCTGCCATTGTTATCTCCCTGGGCTTGAGTTTCCTCATCAGTAACACTGAAATGGCCAAGTGAGGTGAATTTGAAATGAGCTTATGTATGTGAAATACCTCTTGCATTGAATTTCCATAGCAATCTGAGTTCATAGCAATGGGGTACCCCTAGCTTTAGTGTACAGTGGATCATTAAGGTATGTAAGAGATTTTCTTTAAGCTGCTCCTCTATTCCACTTCTTTATTTATCTTTCTGTTTATAACCAATGTCTTTAAAAATTCTCTGTATTTGCCAACCTGACTTTGTGATGTTCTATGCACAGCGCAGTCCTCTGCTACTATGATTCTCCTTCTATCTGGCTTCTGAAATGACTCTCATTAGGGTTATCAGTGGCTTTCATGTTATTAAATGCAATGCCAGCTTTTAAAACCTTATCATACACCACCTATCATTGGATAATGCTAATTAGCTGCCTCTGGGGAGCTTTCTTTGTCCTTGCTCTTTTACTTTGTTTATTTTCTTCCTACTCCTTTGCTATTTGCTTTTCATTATCCTTTACAGGATCATCCTTTAGCTTTGCATTCTGTGTTAGTCAGCTTTCTGTTGTGACAAACAGGTGAGCTATATCACTCAAAAGGAGGATGTGTCTGCTTAGGCTCCTGGCTTCAGAGGTTTCAGCTATCATCCTTATGCTCTGCTGCTCCTGTGTGTGGGGTGAGGCAGACATCATGGTGGGGAGGATGAGGAAGGGCAAAGCTGCTTACTTCATGACAGCTAGGAAGGAGGGAGAGAGGAGAGCGAGAGTGAGAGCGAGAGCAAGAGCGAAACAGAGTGAGACTAAATATGCCCCTCAAGTCCATAACCCAGTGATCTAGATCTACTTACTCCAACCTGGGCTCACCTCTAAAAGTATTCATCACTCCCAGTTGCCCATTAATTTTTGTATCCACCAATGGCTTAACCCATTGATGAGATCAGAACTGTCATGATCCAATCACCTTTCAAAGGTTGCACCTTTAAATATTGTCACGTTGGGGCCCAAGCCTTCAACACATGAGCTTTTGGATCACCATCCCCAGTGAGTGTGGGATCCCACAGTTCCTATCGAAGCTCACTTTTCTCCTCCACATGCTTCCTCTCAACTGTCAGTGATGCTGACTTTGAAGCTGTCTTTTCTCTCAGCCCAGGACCTCTTGTAGGCCTCAGCACCCCTCTCAGTGGTCTTCGTATCTATGCTCAGGCTTGAGTAGCCTCCTTTTCCTATATTCTTCCCCTGACCTGGTCTTCAGTATTTCTTGCTCATGACAAAGTGATTCTTCTAAAATCTCAACAGTTCAAATCTAGATTTTTATAAACTAAACGTGTTTTAACTCATCCCTTTTTTCCCTAAGATGGATGAAAAACAAGAATCATTTTTTTTTGAATTTATCATTTTTTTTCTAGGCTAAATATTTATTTGCTTTTTTAAATTATTTAATAACCACATGATTAGAAGCATTTCATTACAGCATTAACATATT
>NW_008352272.1:83927-90553 GCF_000622305.1 Nannospalax galili | reverse complement strand
TGATTTTTGTTATTTCTTCTTGTCTGCAGGGTTTGGGTTTTGTTTGCTGTTGCTTTTCAAGTGTGTTGAGTTGCAGTGTTAAGTCATTTATTTGTGTTCTTTCCGATTTTTTGATGTAGGCACTTAGAGCTATAAACTTCCCTCTAAGAACGGCTTTCAGCATGTCCCAGATGTTTTTTTAACCCAGCAGTACAATTCCATATTCAATAAAACTAGGAAACACATAAAGTTCCAAACTGTACTCTATGAGGCCTATCTGCTAAATATGGTTAAACCTGACCAAATCAAGTGCTCACATCTAGAGGAGATGAATCTCCACAGATCTCAATCAGCATGCTGCGCTCTCCAAATATAAGTACCACATATGGTGTCTGAAAAACTGGGAGTGTGAGTGGGCTGTAGAACTAGACTGGAGTCCATTGAAATGCCACACAGTGGTGGGAGGTGATGGAGGAACTGTGTAGGCATGTAGAACCAACAAGAAGCAAGACATGGGCACAGGAGAGGAGAGAAGAGAGAAGGAAGGAGGTGGAAGGAAAATAAACACTAAGTCAGAAGATTAAAGCTAGCAAGATACAATATTTGCTGCAGGCTAGGACAGTGCCTTCAAATACACATAAGGAGAGATACTGCCTAAAGAAGGAGGGGAATGCTGACAACACAGAAGGAGCCTGGAGTGCAAGGCTGGGCAGAATGCACTGAGACACAACACCTGATTCTGAATGGCCAGCTGTCCTAGCTCACCCTCCCAGTCTACCCATCAGTCTATCCCCCAGTCCCCAGCTTCTCCAGAAGACATAGATTCTGTCCAAAGATAAAACCTGGAAAACCAATGATTTTCTAACTGGATTTCAGGTCCTCTTCATAGGATGGAGCCCATATCTGACATTTATATCAGGCTTAGGACCCTGAGGCTAAATAGGTCACAGGGCATAGGGGGTCATCTAATATTAGTTTTCTACTAAATAGTTATCATATTAATCTGACTCCTAATCTCTCAATTCTCACCAGAAAAGCTTTATGTAGCAGATGGTGATTATCTCAGAAACCCACAACTGGCTACTATGCAGAGAACAAGAGGCTGCAGAATGCTTATCCCTTAATGGGACACCTGTATCAAACTTCTGTCTCCCAAGGCTCAGGGATCATTGCAGAAGAGGGGGCTGAAAGATTGTAAGAGCCAGAAGTGGTGGATGACCACAAGGAAACAGAGTCTTCCAGGCAGCTGGTCAGTTACTCATATGAATTCACAGCAATGGTGATGGCATGCACAAGTCCTATGCAAGCTCAAACCAAACAAAATTTCAGTGTGGACATGGGGAAGCAGGTAAGAAACCCCAACTCTACCTGAGGAACTATTAGCAATTGATGTGTGCTGTGAGAGGGAGAGACCATCTTTTTCAAGGATGGGACTCTTGGTAGGTGAACAGCCTCCAGTGTATGGACCCACACCGAAGGACATTTGGAGGCACAAATTAGACTTGATAGGCTTTATATATAATGGAGTACGTTAAATTGAGTGGGGAGGGCAATAAGAGGAGATGATCCAAATACAATAAAAATGTATTGTATGAATGAAATGGAGATCTTTTTTAAAGGTTAAAACCTCATTCAATTTTATGTCTTATAGGGTCTATACTGAGTTCAATATTGTATAACTGTATTAATTCAACTGTGAACCTAAAAATTTACAGCCACTTTTGAAAGAGATGTATCTTTGCTCCAGAAATTGTTATTGAGTATGTTAAAACTGTAATGAAATGCTTTTTCTAATCGTGTGGTTATTAAACAAATAATTAAAAAAAGAAAATCACAAAAATTAAAAAAAACGCATTTAAAAAAGAAAACCTGGAAGATAAAACAGAGAACAAATGCAGGACAGGGCCTAGAATGTTATCACTATTCAGGAAAAAAGAATGTGAACATGTCCCTGCAAAATCAGATTAATTAATGAAACTCGAGTAAGAGAAATGATGGCTCCAGGAAGACATATTAAGATAGGAGAAGAGGGGCTAGAGAGATGGCTCAGTGGTTAAGAGCACTGGCTGCTCTTGCAGAAGACCTGAGTTTAAATTCCAGCACCCACATGACGGCTAACAACCATCTGTAACTCCAGTTCCAGGGGATTTGACGCCCTCTTCTGTCCTCCATGGGCATTCCACAACATGGGTACACTTAAACACATGCAGGCATAACACTCATACACATAAAATTTAAAAAAAAATACAAAAAAAAAGTGAAGGTGCAGCCTGGCTGTTACCTGCCCAGCAACCCTGAGGCCAAGGTGCCAGACACTGACTAACAGTCAGGGATACCACGCAGAGTGCGGCAAAAGCCTGGTACCTGGCCCAGTTTAAGGTGAAGTGACGTGGAGTGAGTGAACTTGGAAAAGAAGGGCTGCAGTAAGGCTCAGATGCAGAGGATGAGTGCCTCAGGCAGGAGGCTGATGGCAAGAATATCTGCTGGCAGGCAGCCAACTTCTAAGTGGGGAATGACTGCCAACAGGGCATGTTAGCCCTAGAGATCACTGACCTCTTCAAGAATATCTTCCAGCTGGTTGGCCTGGACCTCCCTTGTTTTTCCTCTAGGTGGTGGCCACTGCCCCTGGGTGCAGAGTGACTGAGTGTATACCTGACTGTACCTCCCAAGACCAGTTGGGCCACCAAACTGACTTCCGCATGGATGACTATTTCCGGTGCCAGTATGGGGATGAGTCTACCCTGGCCTTCCAGCAGGCACTGCTACAATTTTATCCCAAGCTCAGCTGGCTGCCTACAGCCTCCTGCTGTTCCTTCTGCAGATCAAGGATAAGCACAATGGCAACACCAAGCTGTACAAGAAGGGCCACATCATCCACACTGAATTTGGCTTCGTGTTGGAAAGTTCACAGGGTGGTGAGACAGCTTGAGAGGGTGGGTTCTGACCTCCATCAGTATAGGCTCTGATCTCAGCAGACCTCCAGAGAGTGCAGAGTTCTGGCCTCCCTCTGGCAGAGGGCCTGAGAATGCAGGGGACTGCCTGAGAGGCCCCCCCCGCCCCCCGCATCCTGCCTCCATGTGGTGGTGAGCTTCCCCTAATTGTGGCCATACCCATCCCCTTACCTGGGATTACCTGAGGCCCCTCTCAAGGCCCCAGGGCACATGTGGCTTTGGTAGGCTAAGGCCGAGATCCTAGCAGACAGTCTGAGAGGGTGGGTTTCAACCTC
Organism: Nannospalax galili; assembly: GCF_000622305.1. NCBI lineage: Eukaryota > Metazoa > Chordata > Mammalia > Rodentia > Spalacidae > Nannospalax > Nannospalax galili. Next base: position 87,348 of record NW_008352272.1, on the reverse strand, counting down.
CATTGGTGTAGCGGCTCTGATCTCAGCAAACCACCAGAGCATGCTGAGTTCTGGCATCCCTCTGGCCTCCCTCTGGAATAAGGGCTGAGAATGGCAGGAGATTGCCTGAGAGTGCTTGGATCCTGCCTCCACATGGTGAAGGAAGCCTGAGTGTACCTGACTGGAACCTGAATTGGGCTTCTGTGGGTACTCCTGAATAGCTGATCTGAAGCCATCAGTTCCCTCCAAATTAACCTGAGAAATCCTGAACCCTGTACCAACCAGCTTTATATAACCAATAAAGAAAGGGTCTAGTCGCCCAGATAATACAAACAGAAACATACTTCAATTCTCATACCAGAATAATAAACAACAGAAGAAATTCACATGCCAAAATCACAATGAACGAATAATAAATGGAAAGCCAAAACATTATGTCTCCACCAAACTCCACCAATCCTGTAGAAGAGTTCTACAAGGAGAACCCCCTAGAGATAACCCAGAACACTGAATTTAAAAGAACAATCATAAACATGATCAAGGAATTCAATGAATTTAAAGAAAACACAAACAAAGAACTAAAAGAAGATAGGGATAAACTTCTGAATGAATTCACAAAAGAGAAACACTGAAGAAAACTCAGGCAGAAATGAAGAAGGAAGTGCAAAACTCAATAAGCCAACTTGAAACAACAGGGGAAAGCCTCACTGCTAGAATGAATGAAATGGAAAACAGAATATCAACACTGGAAGATAAAGTTGAAGAATTGGACCACTCAAGCTAACATTATGGAAAAATTTTAAACACCCAGGAATGGAATATGCAAGAGTTGCAGGACACCATGAAAAGACCAAATCTATAGATCACAGGAACATTAAGGAGAAGAATCCCAAGATAATGGCATGGACCAGATATTCAACAGAATCATGGAAGAAAATTTCCCAAAATTTAAGAAAGACATGCCCATACAAATACAAGAAGCATATGCAACACCAAACAGACAGGACTAGAAAAGAAACTCTCCATGGCACATCATAGCAAAAACACTTCACGTACAGAACAAAGAGACAATACTGAAAGCTGCAAAAGAAAAACAACAAGTCACATACAAAGGAAAGCCCAACAGAATTACAGCTGACTTGTCAATGCAAACTATGAAAGTCAGAAGAGCCTGGACCAAAGTGTTTCCAGTTCTAATGACAATAGATGTCAGACCAGAATACTTTACTCAGCAAAAATGTCTATTGTACTTGAGGGGGAAAGAAAAATCTTCCATGACACAAATAGCCTGGCTTGACACGAAGAGCCTGAAAGAATACATGTCCACAAAACCAGCCTTTCAAAGAATACTTGAAGCAATACAAAGAACAGAGAAAGTTACAACTATACCCCAGGGGCAATGAAAGAAAATAAACGTATAATTGAGGAAACACAAAACTAGACAGAGAACACAAACATCAATCAAAATATCGGCAACCAATACACATCTTTCAATAACCTTAAATATCAATGGACTGAACTCCCCAGTCAAAAGACACAGGCTAAGTGAATGTATTAAAAAACAAAATTCATCTCTTTGCTGTCTGCAAGAAACCCTTCAAGGACAGGCACTACCTTAAGGCAAAAGGATGGAAAAGACTATTCCAACCAAATGGCACTAAGAAACAAGCAGGGGTTGCAATTCTAATATCTGTCAAAATAGACTTCAAAGTCAAACTAATCAGAAGAGATAAGGAGGGTCATGTCATTCTGATCAAAAGAATGGTTAACCAAGAAGATATTACAATCCTTAACATACATGCACTAAACTCTGGTGCACCCAAATTCATAAAAACAACACTACAGGACTTTAAGACACAGATTAACCCCAACTACGTAATAGTAAGAGACTTCAATACCCCACTGTCTCCATTAGATAGGTCAACTGGACAAAGAATAAACAGAGAGATGTCTGAATTAAATGGACCTAACAGACATCTTTCAAATATTCTACCGAAGCACCAAAGAATACACTTTCTACTCAGCACCTCATGGAACTTTTTCAAAAGTTGGTTACATACTGGGCCATAAAACAAACCTCAACAAATACAAAAGCAGGGCATGGTGGCACACTCCTTCAATCCCAGCACATGGGAGGCAGAGGTAGGAGTATCTTTGTGAGGTCAAGGCCAGCCTGGTCTACATAGTGAGTTCCAGGACAGCTGGGGCTACAGGGAGACCCTGTCTCAAAAAGACAAAAAAAAAAAAATTAGGAAGAGCTCAAATGAATGACCTAACACTGCAACTCAAGACATTGGAAAGGCAAGAACAAATGAAACCCAAACCCAGCAGAAGAGAAGAGAAAACAAAAATCAGAGCAGAAATTAAGGAATAGAAAACAAAGAATCAATGAATCTAAGAGCTTGTTCTTTGAAAAGATAAACCAGATAGACAGATCCTTAGCCCAGTTAACCAAAAGAAAGAAAGAACAAATCCAAATCAACAAAATCAGAGATGAAAGGGGAAACATTACAACAGACATCAAAAAGATCCAGATCATTATAAGGGAATATTTTTTTGTTTGTTTTGTTTTGCGGCCAGGGTCTCCCCGGAGGCCCAGCTGGCCTGGATTTGCTATGGAAACCAGGCTGGCCTCGAACTCACAGAGATTCACCTGCCTCTGTTTCCTGAGTGCTGGGATTAAAGGTGTGTGCCACCACGCACAGCCATAAGGGAATATTTTAAAAATCTATATGCTACCAAATTTGAAAATCTAAAAGAAATGGATGGATATCTGAAATTATGGAACCACCAAAGTTAAACCAGGAAGAGATCAACAATTTAAATGGACCCATAACATATAAGGAAATTGAAACAGTAATACAAAGCCTCCCAACTAAAAAAAGCCCAGGCTCAGATGGATTTACAGCAGAATTCTACCAGACATGTAAAGAAGACCTCTAACTAAATCTACTTATATTATTCAAAATAATAGAAACAGAAGGAGAACTCCCAAATTCCTTCTATGAAGCCAGGATCGCTCTTTTATCCAAACTGGGTAAAGATACAACCAAAAAAGAAAACTATAGACCTATATTGTTAATGAACCATAGATGCATAAATTCTCAACAAAATACTTGCAAACTGCATACAGACACACATGAAAAAGGTGATTCACCATGATCAAGTAGGCTTTATCTCAGAGAAGCACGGCTGGTTCAATATACGCAGGTCAATAAACGTCATTAATCATATACATGGACTCAAAGACAAAAACCACATTTTCATCTCAATAGATACAGAAAAGGCTTTTGACAAAATTCAGTATGCATTTATGTTCAAAGTCCTAGAAGGAATTGGACTGGGGGAACAATACCTCACCATAATTAAAGCTATATACAACAAACCCGCAGCCAATATCATTCTAAATGGAGAAAAACTGGAAGCATTCCCATTAAAATCT
>NW_008352272.1:72370-83766 GCF_000622305.1 Nannospalax galili | reverse complement strand
TAACAAGCAGTTGGAGAAAGTACAGAGAAACCCTCCCATTCACAATAGCCTCAAAAAATATATAAAATATCTTGGAATAAACCTGATCAAAAACATCAAAGATTTCTACAATGAAAACTTTAAATCTTTAAAGAAAGAAACTGAGGAAGACATCAGAACATGGAAAGACCTCCCATGCTCATGGATTGGAAGACTTAATATTGTGAAAATGACCATCCTACCAAAAGCAATATATAGATTCAATGCAATCCCAATCAAAATCCCCATGACATACTTCACAGAATTAGAAAAAAACAACCATCCTTAAATTCACATGGAAGCACAAAAGACCCCGGATATCCAGAGCAACCCTGAGCATAAAGAGCAATGCTGGGGGCATTACTATACCAGATCTCAATGTATACTACAGAGCTATAGTCATATAAACAGGATGGTACTGGCACAAAAATAGATACATAGATCAATGGACCATCATTGAAGATCCAAACCCAAGTACATGCAATTTCAGCCGCCTGATATTTCACACAGATGCCAAGAACACACAATGGAGGAAAGACAGCATCTTCAATGAATGGTGCTGGCAAAACTGGATCTCTACCTGTAGAAGAATGAAACTAGATCCTTATCTTTTGCCTTGCACAAAAGTCAACTCCAAATGGATCAAAGACCTCAATGTGAAACTGGAAACCCTGAAACTATTAAAAGAAAATATTAGCGGTAACTTACAAGATATAGGTGTAGGAAAGGATTTTCTAAATCAGACAGCAGTTGCTCAGGAATTAAGGTCAGAAATCAACAAGTAGGACCTCATTAAACTAAAAAGCTTCTGTACAGCAAAAGAAACAATCAAAAAAGTGAAAAGAAAACCCACAGAATGGGAAAAAATCTTCACCAGTGACACATCTGACGGAGGTTTACCATCCAGAATATATAAAGAACTCAAAAACAAACACTTGAGAAACAAAATGACCCAATTAAAAGATGGGTGAAAGATCTAAACAGAGAGTTCTCAAAGGAAGAAATAAAGATGATTAAGAAACACCTCGAAAAGCATTCAACATCATTAGTAATTGGGGAAATGAAAAATTAAAACCACCCTAAGGTACTCCCTTATCCCAATCAGACTGGTTAGGATCAAGAGAACAAATGATACCAAATGCTGGTGAGAATGTGGAAAAGAGGAACACCCATTCACTGCTGGTGGGATTGCAAACTTGTGCAGCCTCTGTGGAAAACAGTGTGGAGAACTCTTAAGATACTAAAAATGAACCTACCATATGGCCCGATTATACCACTCCTTGACATATACCCAGAGGACTCATCCTATTGTAGAGACACTTGTACATCCATGTTTGTTGCTGTTCTTTTTACAATAGCTAAGAAATGGAAGCAACCTAAGTGCCCCTCAACTGACGAGTGGTTAACAAAAATGTGGTATATTTACACAATGGAGTTCTATTCAGCAGTAAAAATGATGAAATAATGAAATTTTCAGGTAAATGGATAGATCTAGAAACTGTTATACCTAGTGAAGTAACAGACTCAGAAAAACAAACAGCGTATGTTCTCCCTTGTATGTAGATCTTAGCACCAAATCCTTTTAAATTCCAGGTCCTTTTAATAAGATGATGCTATACAGCAGTCCCTTCTGCATGAAATAACTACCATCATCATGACTTCAGCTGAGCCTGATCGCTAAATATTATCAGAACTGGGCTTGTTGACAGTTGTGCTCATTCATTAAAGGAGGGCCAAGCAGGGTCATTAGACCCTCACTGGATTATCCAGCCACTCTTTCCAGCCAACTGTATGTAATTTGGCCCTAATCACACATGGCCTCCTGGATTTGGGGCACGATTAGTTTTCTCGGTGAGTAACCTCAATAAATTCATTGGTTCCCCTGTAAAACTTTAATCAAACTTGCCTTGTCAGTAGAACCTTAAATGGGAATAAGCATTGCTTAGCATCCCCGGGAAAAGAAGTCTCAAAACAAGTGGAAAATTCGTTAATGCTATTATGTCTCATAATTATTTTTTAAAAAAAGAAGATGAGAATGTAAAAGATGTTAAAAGGATATGGGAATGGAGGTATTTTTCAAAATAGAAAAGATGAAAAAGCCTAAGCAAGTGATGAAGGTCTGTGTAGGTTTGTTATGATATTTAAAGGATGAGACAAAAATAATATACACATAATCTTGAAATTTCTATGGTCATAGTTTAGTCAACTAGTTTAAGGAACAAAATATATTTCTAGTGAAGGTTTATATGAGAATATTTGGTTTTTTACCCAAGCCGTATCTACATAGCACATGATAATTAAAAGTACAAGACTGGTGGAACTAAGCTTATCGGATGTTTAATAGCCATACTTTGAGGCCTATACTAATGTGGTCAGAGGGATTAAAGGACAGTTTTTGCCACTTGCCCTCCAAGGTTGACCAAGTTCCAGAGGGCTATGAAACATTTCTCAAAATGTCCTGTAACTGTGGTGAGTCACCTGTCCTCTTGTTCAGGGAGGCCATGGAGACCCCACAAGATAGACTTGAACCAGGGTCCAGTCTACAAAGAGGAGGGTCAACTCAAAGGAAACATCTCATTCATCCTTCCAGGTGAAGCCAGACATGTTCGAGCAGGACCTTTGATTTATCTTCTCATAGATGGAACTGGTAAAAGAAAGGAGCCAGGAGCTCCTCCCAAGCCTGTGTGACCCCTGAGGAACAGATCTTCAAATGATCTTAAGTGTAAAAATAAATTTATTTATTTGGGCCAGCTGTCTTAAACACCCAAAAGGAAAGTATAATCACAGAGTTAAGTCATCAGTATATTTCTTTAAGAGTTCAAGGGATTACATGTCTCAGACATTAGGCTTAAGTCCATATAAAAAGTTATTTAGACAATTATTTCTCATTGTTAATTTTGTTCTAACCAGAAAGTGCTGCTCAGATGTAAGACTTCAAATCTTGGTCTCCAATACTGTGGTGCCCACCTGCAGATAAGGGAGACAACCAGCTGTTCTTCTAAAATGATGGATATATTTGTTTTCTTCCCCTGTCTAGAAGTTTTGAGAGGGAACTGACACTAATTCTAACCACTCCAACAGCTATCAAAATACCTGAAAGCAAATCCTGAGTCCATCACGCTAGAGTCCAGCCTTGGAAGACAAAAGAAAAATGAGGAGGAACCCAATAGAGGGATGCTTTTGGAAGCCCTTGTCAAGAGATTACAACGGACTTTCATATGAACATTTGAAAATTGCCATGTTCTGACTTTTTTCTAGTTCCCTGTCTAGAACTTGTAATGCTAATTACTCTTGCCTTTACTTCTCCTTCAGAGCTCCTCTTCACGATCCAAGGTCTTTCTTTTCCCCTTAGAGATAAGAGTTATGCAATTTGGGAGTCTTTTAGATAAACCCACTGAAGGGGTCCTCCACTTGCCTCACCCTGTGTCCTTTTTCAACATGGAAGAAGCCAGAGTAGTTTGTGCCCCAATTCCCTATTGGCAATTTGGGTAATCTCTTCAGAGGATGGCGTGACAAGAATAGGAGGTAAGAACTGGCTAGACAAGGTAAAAAGACCCCCAAGAATATTTGCGAGTTTCCTGGCTAAAAGTCCAAATGTCCTTGGGCCTCTTAGCAACATACTCTGTTCCAAAGGCCAAAAATGCAGAAAGTATTTGGGAGCTTGTATCTAATCCTTAAAAGATTTTAGGCTTACTTCTTTAGAGGGGAGGAATGTTAGAGTAACCAAAATCCCCGTAAAATTAAATAAAGAAGAATGAGTGCATGAAATTATCATAAAAAAGTGATGGTGAGATATGGGAGGAGTTGTAGGGGAGGGAGTAGGCAGGGATTTGATCAAAACACCTTATATGCATGTATGAAATTCTCAATAAATTTTTTATTTAAAAAAAACCCAGTTACCCCGCAGAGTGCTAAGATAGGAAAGACTGCTTAAGACAGGATCCCAGATCTCCTGCTGACCCCCACAGTCAGAGGGCTGTTCTCTTTGGATGAATATCGCCAACTTTGATAAAAGCAGAATGACATTATTAAATGCCACTGGTTTAAAAAAAAAAGAAAGTTCACAGGGTGGTAACCTTGGCTGGAGCCAGACATCAAGGTGACAGATGAGATGTTTATGTTTATGGGAAGATGGAAGCCACAGCCTTCAAGTGGTGCATGGAGATGTGTCCAAGGCTACATGGATGCAATTGTCTCTCTGGTCACTCTCAGGTTAAATATGGGCCTTTCATGTTTCTGTGGCCAGACAATCAAGCTTTTGAAACACAGGTTCAGTCCTAACATGATGGCGCAAGAGGCTGCAAATTTCATCATGAAGGTCATCAGAGCTGCTTTTTCAGTAATACGAGCAGGACCTATGACATGGTCTAGTATTATCAGAATGTTATCCACTACTAAGGGGGAGGACACCTCTGAAGCCTAGCTGCACCCCATGAGTCCCCAGAGAAGCTCCTACCCTGTGGTCCCAGGCAGGATGTGGGGGTGTGGCAGGCACATGGAGATGTGATGCCAGAGACAGACAATCATGTGATAGTGCTGTATGCACAGGTCTGAAGCCTTTGTTTGCACTGGACAATTCTGTACCTGTTCACCTACATAGATACATGAAGTATTTTCTTGTGTAAAAATGAAAAATTAATGTGGAAAATTAAAAATCCCAAAATGTGAAAAAAAGATAGAAGAATGGTGCTCAGCTGTTGAGAGTAGGTACTGCTCTTCCAGAGGACTCAAATTTGGTCCCTAGCACTCTCTTCAGGTGGCTTACAACTGCCTGTAATTCCAGCTCATCTGAGTGTATCTGCACTCACATGCACATACCCCTCACCCACGTACACACAATTTAAAAACCATAGGAGGGGCTAGAGAGATGGTTTACTGGTTAAGTGCACTGGCTGATCTTACAGAGAACCCGGATTTCATCCCAAGCACCCACATGGCGGCTAAGAACCATCTGTAACTCCAGTTCCAGGATATCTAGCACCCTCTTCTGACCTCCACAGGCATCTTACAACATGAGTACATTTTTCATACATGCAGGCAAAACACTCATACACATAACATAAAAGAAATATTAAAATAAATAAAATGATAGGAGAAGGTAGCTACTCTTGGGTATATGCCCAAAGGACAGTAGGTCCTATCACAGAAACACTTGCACATATGTGCTTATTTTTGCACTATTCACAGTAGCTAGGAAATGGAAGCAGCCTCAATGTCCATTAACAGGTGACTAGATAAAGAAAATGTGTCACATACACACAATGGAATTTTATTCACCCACAAAGTAAAATGAAATCATAGCATTTGTATCAAAACAAATGTAGCTGGAGTTATTATATTATGCAAAGTAACCAGACCCAGAAAGACAAGTAGTATGTGTTTTCTCTCATATATGGACTCATGTAGTATGTATGTGGCAATGTGGGTCAAGGTCATAAACTGAAAGGGGGACTATGAAAGGGGAAAAGAGAGGTCTCAACATGGGTGGGGAAGGGATCAAAAGGAAGGTACTAGAATGCATAAGACATGGAAGAGGAATGACAGCTACTGGGCAGTACCAGAGCTAGGGAGGGCAGTCCGGAGGGCAGAGGGGAGGGCAGAGGAGGGGAGGGCACTGGGGAGGATAAGGAGGAAAAGAGGGGGGTGGGAGGAGGATGGGGGGAGGGCGATGGGGAGGGTGACCAACAAAAACAAGTGTCTATGGAAATGCTACGGTGAAGGCCAGCATTTCGTATGCTACTTAAAAAATGCAGAAATTTGATCAAAGGACTTGTGAAAAACAAGGGAGGAAGGAGAAATGACAAATAGAGAGAAAAACAAAGGAGGAGCACAGAAGGACGTGAAAGTGGTCAGGAGGAGCTAGCCCTGCAGGAAACACGAACAAGAGTAGTCATGACAGGTCAGAGGGGAGCAGTTAAAGTCAAAGAGCAAAGGGACGTGGTTGGAGGGCGATGGAGCTGCAATATACATGTGCCTGACAGCCCCGGAGAAAGATAGCTACGCTCACGGAATGGAAATGCTGTATGTTATGGAGACAATTTTCCTAAGGAAGAAGGCATTTGTGAGTTGAAAGGTGAGAATCTTAGCACGGAACTATCAATGTTTGGCGTTTAGAATCGGAAAGGCACACTATCGTGACAAATGATCACGGCAGCTGGTGAAGTTGCTAGGTAGCAAGCAGGTCAAAGACACTTCGGGCAGATACGAGTGTTAAGAAAACAAGCGCCGGAAGTCGAGAAAGGATGAGAAAGGACAGGTTGGTCTTCCAGGGCAAGACAGGACAGGTGCGGTTCAGAACTGTGCAAGCCAACGATGTGAATGCAGAAATAATAATGTAGTCATGATGTTTGCTTACAAAATTCAATTCTCTTTAGAATTTTCACCACCCAAGGATGAGTAAAAGGCAAAAGATGTAAGAAATATGAGCACATAATATAAAACAAAATAAGAACGGAAAATAAATTTCAGGTTTTGGTCTTGCTCACCCCAAGTTAAAACTATTCTTTCATCCTATGGAATGTGAGACTGAAAATAACATGCAGATATAGTGAAGACGTATCTTGCTATTAGAATCAGAAATAGAAGTCCGGCATAGAAGTGAGAAATTTTCGTTGCGTACATTTAAAGGTTGTGGCCCAGCGGTCGTGAAGAACGGAACTGACAAAGAGGGCACTGAAAAATGAAGATGATATCTTAGAACTCTTCTTGTTTGCAGAAGAAAATGGGAAGGAATAAGAGCTAAAAATAAAATAAGATACTAAGAGCAAAATGTGAAAGTCATGACTGTGCAGGACAACGGACTTTTTCAAACTCTTGAATAATTTCCAGTTACCAAAGAAAAGCTCAGACAAATGTGGGAAAGAAATGTTTAGAAATTAGAGAAAACTGGAATGAGGAAAAACAAGATGCCAGACTGAGGACACTGGAATCCTCCTGCACTACTAGGGTGGGTTAAGCTGGAACAGCTAATCGAGAACCCACTACATTGACAGCTAAGTCTATATCTTGCATGACCTAACTTCCGAATTTCCAGATATTTCTGTAGAAAGTATCATTTGTGTTTTCAAGGTGACAGTTCTGAACATATCCATCAAAGTGCTGTTTGTTGTAGTGAAGATTCAAAGGTAGCTTAGTTTCAATAATTTAAGTACCAATAGTAGGTAAAAGGCTGCAACCCATGTAACAGTTTCATTATGAAGTAGATTCAGGATAGGATTCACAGATGAAATGCATCCAGATTGATGCTTTGCAGAGTGTAAAAATGTAAACCAAACCAAACAAAACAAAAGAGGTCTGCAGTACCGTACCATTTATGCAAATTAAATACACGTGGACGTGAAACAACCCTGTCATTTTCACAAGGACACAGGGAAATGAAAGAGTACACATCTAACAGCCTGAATAGTTGCCAAAGGGAAGGAGAAGGAGAGGGGAGTTAGGAGGGATGTGAAAATAAAAGGGAATAAACAAACATACACTGCAGAAGGGTCCCAGCAGACACATGATGAAGGCATACCATGAAATGAGAAGAATGAGCAGCTCCGAGCCCGAATTCCATTCGAAAAATAGAAGGCCCGGCAGACGCTAGAAAACAATCATGAAGACATCAACCCGATGAAACATTTGAGCTTCGAACAGAAAGAATGCTACAATTGTCTAGCAGAATGGGGGTAATAAAGTACCCAAAATAAGAACTTGAAGGTTGGCCTCCGCCTGTGACCAGGGATGGTAGAGCGCAATTCAGATTGTGACCGGGGGCGATGGAGGTTAACCCTAGCTGTCTTCCATTTCCTTGTATGACAACATTCTTTCGGCTAATTTGTATATTTACTGCCCCAGAAATGGGATCCTCCACTCCCTACAGACCTCTGATGTTGTTCAGTGGGAAAAGGGAAGATAGGGTACCCGGGGTGCTTAACGGTTCCTGGGTTAACTACTGCTTCTAGACTGTTCTCAGGAGGATGGGGCTCAGTCTTAGGTATTTATTAAAGATGAACTATATCCTAAGTTTATCTACTCCAAATCAGGCCTAAGGGATTTTTTTCTGGTCTCTTATCGTATGACACTTTTCCTGGGGCGACAGGAACAGACAAACATCTGTTCACCCCAGACTGGGGACCCATGACAGATCAAAGTAATGATGCTACCAAAGCCTAACTTGATGAACCAATGAGTTTATTGCGGCTGCTTATAGATGCAGGTCCAAAAAGTGCACCCCAACACAGGCAATGCCTCCCAGGATCGGGGATGCTGGAGGTCTCTGTACAACTTGCAGGATGCTTCATGGCTCCACAAACCTGCTTAGCTACAGGAGAGCCTCCTCTAGGCATCTCTGCCTTCTCTCTTCTCCCCAGTACTTTACTGCTTCCATAACCTTGGGGCAGGGCCCTGTGCATCTTATTAGTTTCAGGAGCTTCCAGAAAGTAGGAACCGCCTTGCAGGTTGGAATGTTTCAATTGGGAGGAAATCACTGCATAACATCTCATGAATCTCAGATAGGAGTCTCCACTGACCCCCAAATCTCAGTCTTCAGTGAGACTATTCACTTGGTTTGGCATATTTCTAGAATAACAACACCAACACTACCACCCCAACACTATTGCTGAAAATGGAGGCATCTCCTGTCCCATCTTTTTGTCCTCTGGATTCACTCGGGGATGTAGAGTCAAAATTCTGTGCTGTAGAATCCTGGAAGACTACTTTTGTGGTGAGATTAGGTTACCCACTGAATACACACTTAGGTTCATTTGCTCGGAGGTACCTTTAGAGTCCAGATTTTTGTATTCTTGTTTATTTGGTTTTCTTTCATAATTATATACAGTAATAACATAGCTTCAAAGACATATCTATAATGCAAGGTCTATTCAAAGAGGTTTATTCTAGTTCCTAATTTTTCCAACAGATTTCTATCTTTGTCCTAATTTAACAATTTTAGGCATTCAGGTTTTCTTTGTTTTTGACATGAAAATACCAGTTTAATATATTTAACATATAATGTCACAGATAAGAAACTGACATAAAATTTCATATGGTGTGATGATATTAAATATTATGTAAATCAACATAATCTAACGTGATATATAATACTGCTAACACATTATATTAACAGAATTGAATATATGTTAATTAGAGCGTGTGTGTGAGCATATGTGTATCTTGTCTTTTCTTGAATGAATGGTAGCATGTTATATACATAGTTCTCCCCCTGGCCTTTCCATTTAACAATATATTCATCAATCCACTCCATCTACACAGTTTTGAGGGGAGAAACGTTGTGATCTCAAAGTAAACTTATCATTTCAATTTGAGAACAATGAAAAGATCATTTCTAGACATGCAAGGTCCCTGAAGTATCTTATCAAAAGGAAACCAACAGATAAATAAACAGCACAAGAATTTTTCCATCTAGTATGTAGATGAATTAAAATGAATAAATCTTAGAAAGGGAAATTTGAGGCCTAAAAGAATAGGCAGAAACTGATGGAATCTAGTGAACACAGAATTAGAAGATAGAATTGTTGTCAATTAATAAGATGCAAATGTGAATAAACTTTGAAATATTCCCACAATAAAACAATGATATTTGGAAAATGAGAACTTGAACTTAAAATTTCAGATAATAACTGGGAAAGTAATAAAAACAAAGTGTGTTTTCTCATTTATAGATACAATGTAGTCTTGATTTTAATAAGTGAAGCAATAGATACTCAGCTCTTAAAATTGAGGTATGAGCACTATATCAAAGTATGGGCCACAGGGGCATTTCTTCGGGTGACATGGAGGCTGAGGTAAACCAGCAGCTGTTTTCAGTTCACAGGTTGTGGCCAATCTGCTGCTGCATCTCTTCAGCTTGAGACCATGTCTGTGTCTCCTGGGTCTCCCTTCAGTGTTTTTGGTTCCTGGGATATATGTGAGCTGATCTGGACTGTTCCCCCAAATCTCATGAAGTGGAGGATTGGCCCCTGCTCATGATACTGTGGGGAGGCGGTGGCTTCTTTAAGAGGTGGAATCTAATGAGAGAAAACTGCTTAATCACTGGAGTGCTCTTGGAGGACCCCAAGATCAGTTTTGCTCCACATGCATTTTCCATCCTGATGTTCTGCCTTAGCAGAGGCCTAAAAGCAACAGGGCCACTGTTCATGTACTGAAATCTCTGAAATATGAGCCAATACAAACCTTTCTTCCTATTAAGTTGATTCATTTCAAGTATTTTGTCACAGTGACAGAACACTGACTAAGACAAGTTGTGTTAGTAACATAGGACAAAGCACCTCTTTCATCCACTGTAGCACAGTTTTTTAAGTTGAGGATTGCAACTAAATGTTGTAAAAGTTTGGGAACAGTAAAAGGTTTCTGAATGTACAAGGACCAAAAATTATTTCGAATTCAAACCTGTAATCTGAAGTGTTTCTGGCAGCACTTGCTCATGTTGCATCGTGTGACGTTACTATAGCCTTGGTCCTGAACACGCAGCATGTGTGCTTTGCGCTCTGCGTGTCATCATGTCATGCAACACCAATGAGTGCTGCCCAGACACCTCAGTCCAGATTTGAGATGTGTTATGAACTACAGTGCTTAGACTACACACAGGCGCGTAATTGTTTAAATTTGGAAAACAAAGACTTTTAATGTTTTCTACGTGTCAGTCCTTGCACGTAAATATCAAATTATCTTTGGATTGTATTGGATTAGAATGTTTGATTTTAAAAATATCCATTTGAATTGCTGTATTGAATTTTATAAAATGTCTTTAAGTGAGTTTTAACTTGGGTTTAGGACAGGCTTCCTAACAATTTCTGAAATACCATAAAACTTGCATCCCCCATTTTGTACTACACATTTATGGAAGCTAATGTGTGTTCTCAGTATTGATGATTATAAAATCAAATCACCAATCAACTCTGAAAAAGTTAAAGCTGCTCTCCATGTCCTGAAGCATCAACTACACAATGAAGATTTTAAATCTTTAGGTAAAAATAACCAACCACATCCATATTATCAATATGTGAATTTGCTTTTGTCTTTAATAAATGATAGTTATATGTATACAAAAGAATTATTTTAAAATAAATTTATGATTTGTAAATGCTTGATTTCTATAACTATTTTGTATACCTATATACTTGGGGTTACTAGTATAAAAGTTGAAGAAGTCCTACACAAGTGAGGCCTGGTGGGGCAGGCCTGTAATCCCAGCTGCTCAAGAGACCAAGACAGGAGGATTTCAAGTCCAAGGCTTCCCGGGGTTACAGAGTGTATTCAAGGCCAGTCTGGGAAGCTTAGAATCTCTCTCAAAATTAAAGAAAAAGAATCTTAGGGTTTTTCTCAGTGGTAGAACACTTGCGTGCATGAAATCCTTGGTTTAATTCCCAGGACTT
>NW_008352272.1:54855-72360 GCF_000622305.1 Nannospalax galili | reverse complement strand
ACACACACACACACACACACACACACACACACACACCCCTATGCTGTAGGGCATCTGCCTCACTGAAGTCAGGCCTGATAAGAACAGCTGTGGCTTCAATTTGTCCTCATGGGCTCAAGTTTATTCTTATTCTGTGTGGACTTCAAGCTCTGGTATCAGATATAAAGATGATAACCTTCAGACAATAGTTGATTCTGCAGTTAACTGTACCATGTATGCTTATGCATGTCGTATATGGATGTATGTGGACTTTGCTATAGATATTTGACCTCATACAACTGAATGTGAACAGGAATATGCATGTGTACAGGCATGTGTGTGTGTGTGTGTGTGTGTGTGTGTTTATTCTAGTGATTCTGATTCTTTGATTGAACTCTGATTTATATGTGTACTCTGTTTATTTAGGCTTATAAATACATTAGGGAAGTGGTCCTGACTTGATAATTAACTTTAAACTTGGCTCACTATTTGTCTTGTGAAAAAACAAACAAATCCCAATACTCTGTGACCATCAGCAGCATCCTTATCTACACTGTGATGGATTGGTTCCACTGATCTTCACATTAGCGGGTTTAACCTGTTCTTGAAATCCACTGATAGGGCGTGAAATCAAAATAAAGGGTAGCAGCAAGCATTGTAACAAATTAAATGAAATAGAATAGGAAATACCAAAGAACATACTTATATCATGAAGCAAAGGGGATGTTTTTATTTTATTTTTATTCCTTTCAGTTGTTTTATATATTCACTTGATAGTGCATATTCACTATAAAGAATGAGTGCCATGACATTCATGCACATGTATGCCACGCACTTAGTCACATTTCCCCCCAACTGTGCTCTCTTGTCGTCCCCTCCTGTCCACTTCCTCTTCCCAAATATCCCCCCTCTTCTTTCATGTCTTTATTTTTAAGTATATATTCCACATGTGAGAAGTGTGACCTTTGTTTTTCTTAGACTGGTTTGTTTCACATAAGATGACGGTCTTCACTTTCATCCATTTACCTGCCAGTGTCATTATTTTGTTCTTTATGGAAGAGTAAAACTCCATTTTCTTTACCTATTCATCTGTGGGTAGACATCAAGCCTGATTCTGCATCTTGATTTCTGTGAATGGTGCTATAGTCAACATGGATGTGCGTGTCCCTCTGTGGTATGCTGACTTAGATCCTTTTGTTGTGTATCTAGCAGCGGCACAGCCGCATCATATGGCAGTTGTATTCTTAGCCTTTTGGGGACCCTCTATACTGATTTCTGTAGTGGCTGTATCAGTTTGCAATCAGTAGTGTATAAGCAATCCTTTATCTAAGGAAACGATTTTCTTTCAAGTGAGAAGATAGTCACATTTGAGTGTGTGTATATTATAATATTTCTTATTGGAGAATCAAGTTAGAAAAATGTTTGTGAGTATCAAACAGATTATGCCTCAGGTCTAAAACCTTGACTTTCCTCTAGTCTGGCCAATTCTAATGGGGCAGGATGGGAAGATGCAGATTACGTTTTTTAGCGATGGCGTCTGGTTGTTCCATCCCTCTGTTTCTCTTCCTCAGCTCGGCAGTGTTTGGATACACGTGAGCCATTCAGTAGTTTCAGTTCCAGTTACTTATCAACATGAAATTTTTCAGAGATTAATTAAATGCAGGTTTGTGGTTTCTCTAAAACAAACAAACAAACAAACAAACAAACACACACCCAGAGTGCCTATAATACTGGACTGATTCTTGACTGGTAACAGCCAGGCAGGAATGAGCAGCCAGATTCATCTTCCCAGAGAGACATGCTGCACCACACCTTGGGTGGGAACCACACTGAGAAGCACCAGTACTGGTCAGGAGGCAGAGGAAATGGGAGGTGATATGGGCAAGAGGCTTTGTTGGGGTTTCTACAGCCAAAGGCAAGGCAGGACTGGCTAGTTTGAATGATTCCAGTGGCTCTAGGGCATGGGGGTGAATAGGACAGGCCAATAGGGGTCCATTGTGGGATAACCTGGTATTCAGGGTTCAAGGGAGTTGTTCAGGTGGTAGAGACTTGGGATTGGTTAATTCATATATGAAAGGAGCTGGCAGCTGAACATTTACTGTCTCAAGGAATTGGTTATTCTGGGATCAGCAGTCGCTCCAGAATCAGTAAGATGGAGGGGGCACAGTGTCTCTATGACCTCTGGTTATCGAATGATCCAGTGCCAATGAGGCAGAATAGTCTAGCTGGGTTATCAATAGGGTTCAGATCCCTTTGGACCATAATTGTCCTCGACCAGTGACCAGTGCTATCCAAAGTATTACTCAGACCTTTTGTTTTTGCATTTCTTGATTGGAATCAGCATATGAGATCATTTATTTTGCCAATATTGGAGCCTCTGGGGACTGGGGAAGAAGTCAGCACTTGGACTTGGTTCAATGGAAGATGCTGAGCCCAGGTGTCACCCTGTCTCATAAAGCCTTAGAAATAGATATGGTTTTGAAGATATGTTAGATACTGAAAAAAAGAAGAGATATAGTCTTTTCCCCCCAATAATGAGAACAATTACGCTGTTCAGTTGTGTATGCAAAGACCCAGAAGGCATTAGAAGGAGCTGGTTCAAATCCCAGTTCTTGCTGCTTCTCATCGCACAATGCTGTGCAGTGTACTTAACATCTTTTAGTCTGCTCTTTATCTATGAAACAGCAACAATAATGTCTAAATAGGCTGTTGTGATGGGTAAGGGAATCAACTCAAGTAAAACAACGGAGCCAAGTCTGGCCCTCAGTATATATAAGTGGTCATATATATTGCCTATTGTGTTACTGCTGTTTATTAAACACAACTCAGTGCCTCTTCTATGAAGCTGATGAGGCATGGACTCTGTTATAGTTTGAATCTGGAATATCTTCCAGAGGGTTGCACCTTAAAGGCTTGGTCCCTAGCTGGTGGCAGAAATGTTAGGAAGTAGGGCCCAGTTAAAGGAGGCTGGGGGAGGGTGATCTTGAAGGGGATATTGGGACCCTGGCTCCTTTCCCCTTCTCTTTAGTGCACCCCTTCTCTGAACTATGTTTCATCTCACTACAGAAACAACAGAGCCAAGTGGCCCTGGATTGCAACCTCCAAAATCGGGGGCTGGAATAAATCTTTCTTCCTTTAAGTTTATCGTATCAGTGATAGAAACCTGATAATATAGTCTCTGTCTTGAACATACAGGAACATACAGTGCAGCAGTAAACGGAGTTTGCATGAGGATGGAGTGACAAGCCTTTCTTTGAAAAGTTGTGAAATATATCAGGGGAGGCATTAGAGAGGATGGCTGGGCTGGGATGTGGTAAAGAGATGCCCGGGGCATAGAGTCTAAGGAGATGTTGCACAGCCCTGAGAGCAAGCACGTGCCTGTTTGAGTTGTACATTTTGGTCCTCTGCCTGGTTTCCCATTAGTCTTCAATCTATTAAAGGGGAAATGCTATTAAGATTAGACTTTGAGGTATGTGTAGGAGATACCCTGATGCATCTCCTAAGCAAAGGAAGGAGTCCATGAAAGTATAAAGAAGGAAGGTAGACTGGCCTGTTCCGGTAGTTCACCATGAATGGAGCAGTGTCACCACAGCAAACAGTGAGAAATGATGCGCTGGAACTTGACATTTATCCTGGGCTGTGGGGAAATGTCTGTAAAAACTTAGTAACACACTGGATAAGGAATATGCATGGCCTAGACAAACACAAATGTAAAATTCTTCAGAGAGGCATAAAAAGAAATCTTCAATCACTGGAGAAACATAGCTTTGTCTCTACTGTCTTCATGTCATCTCCACTCCGTGCAAAAGTGTGGTCATCAAAGTCTTTGTAATGACAGACTCAAGTATCTTCCAAGGACTTCCAAGTTGGCCCAACCCACTGATGTCAAGCAGTAAAATGCAAAACCGTCCATTTTACATATGATTTCTGAACTTGCCTACAACACTAAAGAGTCCTGAGGGAGCAATGGCAAAAACAGGGACCCTTTGTCTCCTTTTCTGTTGTCTTCAGGGCGATACACATACCCAGAATTTTTCTACAGACCCTATCTTGAAGAGGGAGTCTAGTACCAAATGATATTGGACAAGTCATCACATTACCATTTGGAAACTTGGTGCTATAGCTAATTTTCTTTAGGAAAGATAAAGAGATCGAACATTTCTTGCTTCATACATTGTAGAGCAATTCTTATCGGCTACTCCCAAAGAATCATGAATCTTTTCTAAATCCAAGTAGGCCCTATAATTTAAAATCAATGCTTCAGACAAAGCAACTCCAGTCACTTATTTGCAGCAGTATTTTGTATCACAAACTACTCCATGATGCAGCTTAGAATACCCAGCGTTTGATCTGGGTTGGGCCTTAGTGAGTGCTTGCCTAGCATGTATGGGGCCAAGGATTAGAGTTCATAAAAGTAAAATTAAAAAACCCCACGAACATGGCATTTATTTCATGCCTATGGGTCTACAGCTCAGCGGTAACTTTCCTACCACAGGTCCAAACTTCAGTTAGCAGGTCTTTTCCATGCTTCTCATTCTTTTTGGATTAGACACTGCCTGGGGCACGTGGAAATACATGGTGCTTCTTAATGTCAGAGCATGAAGCCAATTTAAACAGTTTGTAGGGTAAACTAATCAAATAACAAAGCCTGAGGTACGCTCTGCCCCCAGAAGGCACGCCTGCCAATCATACGATCGAATACAGTCACACAGTGGAACTACTGGGTTTCAAATAAATGTTCTTCAGACAGTGCTGTTTGTGAATCATTTATAAGAATAGTCTGTCTCATAGGTTTATTCTGAATCCCCAATGGGGTAAAAGATTATGTGAAAGGTACTTTTCATAATGACTTCAACAGTGACAATAACATCAAAGTAGTTTGTGAACCCACAACCTGAACATTCTACATAGGCATTAGTTTGCCACTAGGTGGCTCTGGGACAGTGTGAGGCTGCCACCTGGAGTAGACAGTGCAGACCACACTGCTGATGCTATCCTGGTGATATGGCATCACAGAAAGCATGATGGAATTGGGTGCACACCACAGAAATGCATACTGGGTGCTATGGTTTTTACCCAATAAACAACGACTGGCCAAGAAATCTATCTTTACTGGTGCAGTTAGTGGCACTTCTATCTTGGGGGTAATCAGCAGCTCTCTAGTTAGAATGAAGGCCTGCTTACTGAGAGGGAACTCATATGTAGTGCCATAAACATAGTCAAATACACATGGCTAGAGAGGTCCTAGAGGTCCTAGAGAAAAACTCACTTTTGCCACATCCCTAGACCAGTGTAATTTCTTATTTTATTCTAAATACGCATCCTCATATTTACAGACAAGTGTATCCTTCATCCCTCATCAAAGAAATTCCTTTTTTGCAACATATGGAGACTATTACAGAGTTCCAGAACTGGTCAAATGCAGAGAATAAGTGTTTGTGAGATACTTGTCCTTAAATGTTTGAACATTTCATACATGCATATAACACTCTGATCAAACCCCCCTCCCCTTCTTTTCCTCCAACTCCTCCCATTTCCCCCACCACCTTTCCCACCCAACTACGTTTCCTCCTTTTTGAACCCACAGAGTACACTTGGTGCTGCCAGTATGAGGGTAGAGGACCATCCACTGGAACATGAGCAATCTATCAGGGGTTGCATCCCTCAAGAAAACTAACTCCCTCCCCTGAGCAGACATCAATTGCCAATACCTCCTCAGCTAGTTGTGAGACTCTGTGAGTCCCGACCCAATTCATGTTGGAATTTTGGCTGCCTTTATCTTGTGCAAATTTCGTGTATCCGGCCCCAGTTGCTGTGAGTTCCTATGTGGGACAACTTTGTCATGTCTGGAAAACACTGTTGTGGTGCAGGTGTCCACCATTTCTGGTTCTTGCAATCTTTCTGCCCCCTAATTCAGTTGATCCCTGACCTTTGGGGGAAGAGGTGTGATATAGATATCCCATTCAGGACTGAGGACCCCACAGTTTCTTATTCTCTGCATATTGACCATGTGTGAATCTCTATATTAATTGCAGTTTACTGCGCAAAGAAGCTTCTCTGGTGATAGCGGAGGCTGCACTAATCTATGGTATAAAGGTAAGTATCTGGGGGCAGTTTAATACTCTGGGCATTTGGTAGAATAATAGTAGTAGGTTTTCCCCTACGGCCCATGACCTGGCCAGCCACAAGTTCTTGGCCCAGTTAACAGTATCCGGCAAGAGTTCTGTTCTATGAATCAGGCCTTAAATGCATAAGAAAGTGGCTGGTTACTCCCATAACAGTCATGTCACTATTTGACCAATGGGCATATATTACCAGGCTGGTTCTCGCTGGATTTGAACCCCCATTAATTGAATTCTGGTAGCAAATGGACTATGAGCAGAGAATAAACACATGCACACTCCCTGTCTTTGCTAAATGACTCCCTGAACTACTCTGGGAGTCTGTGAGCAAGGAGGCCATCACCACTTCTAACTCTGTTACCTAGAACCTCCAAGACCGTGGGCCAAAATAAACCTCTTTTTCTCTAGAGCTTATCCAGTCTCTGGTATTGTGTTATTGGCAACAGAAAATGGATGAATTATTTTGGGTCTTGTTTAACATTTCACATTTACCCAAT
This sequence comes from Nannospalax galili, assembly GCF_000622305.1. NCBI lineage: Eukaryota > Metazoa > Chordata > Mammalia > Rodentia > Spalacidae > Nannospalax > Nannospalax galili. The sequence continues at coordinate 65,762 of NW_008352272.1, read as the reverse complement.
ATTGTTGTCTGCATTCCACTGAAATTGAGAAACTCCATTTTTTCCCCTAGAAAACCCAGTTGAAAGTCCAAAATGAAAACTGAAGACCACATATCTTCCCAAGGGCTAGCACTCTGCAAACACCCTCTAGCTGCATTGCTGGCAGGTGCATTCTACCATCTAGGCTGTGTCACCTGTGCAGTGGATGGGGTTGAATGACCTGCACGTGTGCAGGAGTGATGGGGGCTGGAAATTGGATGCCTGGCTTCCAGGGATGGCACTGCCACTTGTCCTTCTGTTTCCTCATCTGTAAAATGGAGGTAATAATAACTGCCCTACTTTCTCCCATGTGAAGACAAAATGGGAAAAGCACACTGCAAAATAAGGAACACTGTTCAAATGCAAGACAGTTTTAGATCCTTTGAATTCTCTCTAAATTAATAATAGCCCCTCGCACTTGTGCAAGGCCTCTCAGTTTCCACTTGGATTATCTCATGATTTGCATCACAGTATTTCGGTGTGGCACAGGGACTGAGGAGGTCACGGGGCTTGCCTAGGGCCTTCTGGTAATAACGGAGCTGGGAGAGCAGCCAAGGCAGGCTTCCCAGTGCTGGTTCTGTGCTTTATCCCTCAGAATCCACTGCTTCAGCTTCTGTGTTGAAGTCATCAAAGCTCCTCTGGAAAAGCATTTGTGGGGCCAGTGCTGTTGGTGGCCATAGGGAAGGCGGAATGTTAGCAACTCTCTTGTGGAAATGTGAGCACAGGGCTATTGAAACTAACTCCAAAGCCTCTCCTTGATTGTGAAATACTGACGAGCTTTGTGGTCCAAGCTGCCCAGTCATCTGCGGGTTCTGCCCCATCTTACTCTGACAGTGTCTTCATAGGATGGTAGGAACATGGCCACGTTATCAGATGTCTAATAGGGATTTCTTGAATTCCTCTCAGTGATGGGACAGAATCTTCCAGGATACAGAACTATCTACTTACTTAAAGTGGAAAGAAACACAGAGGTTATTTCCATTTCAAATTGTTCATCCTATAGAAAAAAGATAGAAGGTTGCAGAGGAATAGGAACTTGTTTGTGGCTAGACAATAGGTTTCAGATTCTTGCCGACTTGAGGGTTTATTCTCATCTCTGCCAGTTACTGTTTGATGACAGAGGAAGATTAATAGATAGAAATATGAATTTTAGTACTTAACAATTAGCAGGCACACAACTACAGTAAAGTCTGAATCAGTCGGTGTGCTTGTTTGCAAACAATTTAGCTAACTCATTTCAGCAGGAAAGTTTTAAGAGAAAATATCAGGAATTTCTTCCTGGGGGCTGAGGCTGATGTGGAGGCTACATAGAAAGGAACGAGGTGTACCCCTGTGATCTAACAGCTCCCTCAAAAGCCTAGTGCTGTTATTGCGAGGCTCATGCTACCTAGCAGCCTCTGCCAAGTACACCAGGATATTCTCACCAGCAAACGGCTTCCAAGGGACAGCTCTTCCCCAAGTTTCTCTTTTTCAAACTCAAATTTCAGGAAGGATTCACAGAGACCAGGTCACATGACTATGCCAATAGTTGCAAGAGAGGCTGAGAAAGCCAGTTCTAGGTTTCTGTATTGGAAAGGAGAGTCACCCATAATAGGGAGTTTCAGAAATGACCACTGACGTTCCCTGTGTTTCCCTTTGTCCTTGTGTCGTCTTACGCACACACAGACTTAATCAACTTGACTTCAGAATCCAAATCACTTCCTAATGTCCCACTGTTCCTTCTGGCCTGGCTTCTGTAGTGGCCCAGGTAACTTTATTTAAGACATCTAACACTTTCCCCAGGATCAGTCTGCATATTCCCTCCCGCACTTGCATCACTGGCACAACATTATATTGAACCATCTCCCACACTATGTATTTTATTTTTGCAACATGACTCTTAATATCAACATAGTATTCCATAGTATAGATGTTTAGTAATTTACAAAATCAATTCTAAATTGTGTATTAGACCTGGCATCTGTTTTTTTCCTTGAAGTTACAAATGATCTAGCAATGAACACCCTTGTGCAAATCTTCTTTTTATTTTTTCAAGTGAGTTTTCCTGCAATGAAGGGGTAAGTAAAAGGAACTTTAAAGGTTCATGACAACTTGCCGACTGAGGACCACTACTGTGGATACAAGCTTTTATATCCCAACTTTTATGAGAAGAGATGAGCCTCATACACTTGCAAACACTGGTGGGCATCATTCTTAATTTTCACTAATGTTGTAGGTGAAAATGTTTCTTATCATTTTGGTGCAGACTTTCTGTCATTATGTGTGATACTAAATATTTAATTGTATTTTTACCCATGGAAATGTGTGATTATGTAGTCAAATTCATTAATATTTTTCTTTTTCGGCATTTAGGCTTAGGAAGAATGTCCCTTTTTGAAGATCAAGTGACTCTTAAAAAATTAACCTTTTACTAGTGTATATTAATTGCACAAAATAGTGCTTTTCATCTATGACATTTTCACACATATTTAAGGCATTTTGATGATATTTACCATTTCTCCCATGACTACACTCATCCCTTCCCCATCCACTGGTCCCATTCCTGCTTTATAACTGTCCTCAATCTCCTTTCATGTCTTCTGTTTTTATTTCTCTTTTTCCACATACCACGTGTGGCTTTTATCTTTCTGAGTCTGGTTTATTTTGCTTACTACGACTGTCTTTGATTCCACTCATTTTCCTGCAGACAACATGATTTTGTTCTTATTTTTGGCTGAATACTCAGTTTATCTATGCCACCTTTTATTTATTCAACCACTCTATCTTACATATACCTTCCTTGTGTCTTTTTAAGACAGAGTCTCCCTGTACCCCCAGCTGGCCTGGAGCTCCCTATGTAGACCAGGCTGGCCTTAATATCGCAGAGATCCACCTGCTTCTGCCTACGGAGTGCTGGGATTAAAGGCATGCAATACCATATACTTCTTTATGTTCTTCCATATATGTTTACAAAATACATAAGCCTTTCATCCATCAGAAATGCTTTTTCCAGTTTTGATTTGGGGTGATAATCATCTTCCCTGTTCATTTCCTCAACATCATTTATGGACGCAGCAGCATCCACAGGCCTCCTCCTGGTTTTCCATGGTGCTCATTTCAGGCTACATTTTTTTAAATAAACAATTTATTGAGAATTTCATACATGCATATAAGATATTTTTGATCAAATCCATGCCCACTCCCTCCCCTCCAACTCTTCCCATATCTCCCCTCACTTATTTTCTGATAACTTCATGTATCCTTACTTTCTCTTTGATTTGTTTATTTTTTAAAGGGGCTTTTGGCTACTCTCACATGCCCCCCCCTCTGAAGAGGTAACACTAAAATCTTTTAAAGATTAGATAAAAGCTCCCAAATATTTTTGACATTTTTGGCCTTTGGAATGGAATAGGTTGCTAAGAGGCCCAAGGATATTGTGAATTTTAGCCAAAGAAACTGGCTACTTTTCTTTGGGGTCTTTTTACCCTAATTGCCTAGCCAATTCCTACCTCCTATTCTTATCACACCATCCTCTGAAGAGGTTACCCAAATTGCCAATACAGAATCAGGACAGCAGACCACTCTGGCTTCTTCCATGCTGAATGGGGTCACAGGGTGTGGCAATTGGAGTACCCTTTCAGTGGGTCTATCTAAAAGACTCCCAAATTGCATAACTCTTAGAGAAGGGGAAAAGAAAGTCCTTGAATCGTGAATAGGAGATGTGAAGGAGAAGTAAAGGCAAGAGTAATTAGCATTACAAGTTTTACACAGGGAACTAGAAAAAAAGTCAGAACAGGGCAGTTTTCAAATGTTCATATGAGAGTCCATTGGAATTTCTTGACAAGGGCTTCCAAAAGCATCCCTTTATTGGGTTCCTCCTCATTTTTCCTTTGTCTTCCAAGGCTGGACTCTAGAGTGATGGACTCAGGATTTGCTTTCAGGTATTTTAATAGCTGTTGCAGTGGTTAGAATCAGTATCAGTTCTCTTGCAAAGGCTTCTAGGTAGGGGGAGAAAACAAATTTGGCCAACATTTTAGAACAATAGCTGGTTGTTCCCCTTAGCTACAGGTGGGCACTACAGTATGGGAGACCAAGATTTGAAGTCTTACATCTGAGCAACACTATCTGGTTAGGAACAAAATCATCAATGAGAAATAATTATCTAAATAGCTTTTTATATTGACTTAAGCCTATGTCTGGGAAGTGTAATCCCTTGAACACTTTTTTAAAAAAATATTTTATTTATTATTTTTATTTTATGTGTACAAGTATATTGCCTGCGTGTCTGTGAATGCACCCATGTCGTGCAATGCCACAGACATCAGAAGAGGGCTTCAGATTCCCCTAGAACTGGAGTTAAGGATGTTTGATGGCCTCCATGTGGGTGCTGGGAATCAAACCCGGGTCTTCTGCAAGAGCAGTCAATGCTCTTAACCACTGAGACAACTCTCCAGCTCCCAATCCCTTGAACTCTTAAAGAAATATATTGATGATTTTACTCTTTGGTTATACTTTCCTTTGGGTATTTAAGACCATACAGTTGGCCCAATTTTTACACTTAAGTTAATTTGAGGAACTGTTGCTCAGGAGTCACATGGGCTTGGGAGGAGGTCCTGGCTCCTTTCTTTTACCAGTTCCATCTATGTGAAGATAAGTCAAAAGTCCTGCTTGACCATGTCTGGCTTCACTTGGAAGCTTGAATGAGATATTTCCTCTGAGTTGACCCTCCTCTTTGTAGACTGGACACTGGTTCAAGTCCATCTCATGGGGTCTCCATGGCCTCCCTGAACAAGAGGACAGGCAACTCACCACAGTTACAGGACATTTTGAGAGACATTCCGTAGTCCCCTGGAACTTAGTCGACCTTGGAGGGCAAGGGGCAAAAACTATCCTTTAAGCCCCTCTGACCACATTAGTATAGGCCTCAGACTATGGCTGTTAAACATCTAATAAGGTTAGCTCCAATAGTCTAGTACTTTTAATTATCATGTGCTATGTAGGCAAGGCTTGGGTAAAAAACCAAATATTCGCAGATAAACTTTGACCATATATATATATATATATATGTATATATATTCTTTAAACTAGTTGACTGAACTATGACCACAAACATTTTAAGATTATGTGTATATTATTTTTGTCTCATCCTTTATATATCATGACAAACCTACACAGACCTTCATCACTTGCTTAGGCTTGCTTGTCTGTTCTGGAAAATATCTCCATTCCCACATCCTTTTAACATCTTTTACATTCTCATTAAAAAAATAATTATGCAACATAATAGCATTAACAAATAAATTTTCCATCTGTTGTGAGACTTCTTTTCCTGGGGATGCTAAGTAATGCTTATTCCCATTCAGGTTTCTAGTGTCAAGTCATTGTTTGATTAAAGTTTTACTGGGGAACCAATGAATTTATTGAGCTTACTTACCAAGATAACTGAGGGATTGCAAAGGTGTATGTATGACCTGAGAGTATGCATACTGGAAAGCCTTTACCCAGCATGGGTCATGCCTCCTCTTCCTAGCCTTCCCCAGGTTGTATACTTTAGGCCTCTCAAAATCCAAGAGGCTGTGTGTGATGTGGATCAAATTACATACAGTTGTCTGGGAAGAGTGGCTGGATAATCTGGTGAGGGTCCAATGACCTGCTTAGCCCTCCTTTAATGAATGAGCACAACCGTCAACAAGCCCAAATGTGATGATGTTTAGCGATCAAACTCAGCTAAAGTAGTGATAACGGTAGTTATTTCATGCAGAAGGGACTGCTGTATAGCATTGTCATATTAAAAGGACCTGGAATTTAAAAGGATTTGGTGCTAGGATCCACATATGAGGGGGAACATCTGTCGTTTGTTTTTCTGAGTCTGTGTTATTGCACTTAATATAGCAGTTTCTAGATCCATCCATTTACCTGCAAATTTCATTATTTCTTTTTTTTTTACTGCTGAATAGAACTCCACTGTGTAAATATACCACATTTTTGTTAACCACTCATCAGTTTGTGGGGCACTTAGGTTGCTTCCATCTCTTGGCTACTGTGAAAAAAGCAGCAACAAGTATGGTTGTACAAGTGTCTCTACAATAGGATGAGTCCTTTGGTTATACGTCAAGGAGTGGTATAACCGGATCATATGGCAGGCTTATTTTTAGTTTTTAAAGAGTTCTCCACACTGTTTTCCATAGAGGCTGCAGGAGTTTGCAATCCCGCCAGCAGTGAATGAGCGTTCCCCTTTCTCCACATCCTCATCAGCATTTTGCATCATTTGTTCTCTTGATCCAGTCTGATTGGGGTAAGGAGATACATTAGGGTGGTTTTAATTTGCATTTCCCTAATTACTAAGGATGTCGAACACTTTTTGAGATGTTTCTTAGTCATCTTTATTTCTTCCTTTGAGAACTCTCTGTTTAGATCTTTAGCCCATCTTTTAATTGGGTCATTTGTTTTCTCATTTCTTTGTTTTTTGAGTTCTTTATATAATCTGGATGTTAATCCCCTTTCAGATGCGTCACTGGTGAATATTTTTTCCCATTCTTTGGGTTTTCTCTTAACTTTTTTTTATTGTTTCTTACAGAAGCTTGCTGTACAGATGCTTTTTAATTTAATGAGGTGCCATTTATTGCTTGCCGACATTAATTCCTGGGCAACTTCTGCCTGATTTAAAATATCCTTTCCTACACTTATGTCCTGTAAGTTACTCCCAATATTTTCTTCTAATAGTTTCATGGTTTCCAGTTTCACATTGAGGTCTTTGATCCATTTGGAGCTGACTTTTGTGCAAGGTGAAAGATAAGGATTTAGTTTCATTTTTCTATAGGTGGAGATCCATGCTGTCTTTCCTCCATTGTGTGTTCTTGGCACCTGTGTCAAACATCAGGTGGCTGAAATTGCATGTACTCAGGTTTCGAGTTTCAATGATGATCCATTGATCTATGTATCTATTTTTGTGCCAGTACCATCTTGTTTATATGACGTCTCTGTTTATTCTTTGTCCAATTGACCTGTCTAATGTAGATGGTGGGGTATTGAAGTCCCCTACTATTACTGAGTTGGGGTTAATCTGTGTCTTAAAGTCCTGTAGTGTTGTTTTTATGAATTTGGGTGCACCAGAGTTTAGTGCATGTATGTTAAGGATTGTAATATCTTCTTGGTTAACTGTTCCTTTGATCAGAATGAAGTGATCCTCCTTATATCTTCTGATTAGTTTTACTTTGAAGTCTATTTTGACAGATATTTGAATTGCAACACCTGCTTCTTTCTTAGTGCCATTTGCTTAGAATATTCTTTTCCATCCTTTTACTTTAAGGTAGTGCCTGTCCTTGAAGGTGAGATGGGTTTCTTGCAGACAGCAAAGAGATGGATTTTGTTTCTTAATCCATTCACTTAGTCTGTGTCTTTTGACTGGGGAGATCAGTTTATTGGTATTTAAGGTTATTATCAAAAGATGTGTATTGGTTGCCAACCTTTTGATTGCTGTTTGTGTTCTCTGTTTAATTTCGTGTTTCCTAGATTACACCTTTATTTACTTTCTTTCATTGCCCCTGGGGTGTAGTTGTCTCTCTCTCTGCTCTCTGTATTGCTTCAAGTATTCTTTGAAGGGCTGGTTTTGTGGACATGTATTCTTTCAGGATTTTTGTGTCATGGAAGATTTTTCTTTCCCCCTCAACTATGATAGACATTTTTGCTGGGTATTCTGGGCTGACATCTATTATGTAGAACGGGAAGTGCCTTGGTCCAGGCTCTTCTGGCTTTCATAATTTGCATTGACAAGTCAGCTGTAATTCTGATGGGGTTTCCTTTGTATGTGACTTGTTCTTTTTCATTTGCTGCTTTTGGTATTCTCTCTTTGTTCTGTACATTTAGTGTTTTTGATATGATATGTCATGGGGAGTTTCTTTTCTGATTCTATTTGGTGTTCTATGTGCTTCCTGTATTTGTATGGGGATGTCTTTACTTAATGTCAGGAAATTCTCTTCTACAATCCTGTTTAAGATCTGGTGAATACCATTAACCTGAAATTCTTCTCCTTCCTATGATCTGTAGATTGGTCTTTCATGGTGTCCCACATCTCTTACATATTCTGTTCCTGTGTTTTTTAAAATTTTCCATAATCTTTGCTTGAGTGGTCCAGTTCTTCAACTTTATCCTCCAGTGTTGATAGTCTGTTTTCTACTTTATCCATTCTAGAGGTGAGGCTGTCCCCCGTTGTTTCAAGTTGGCTACTGAGTTTTGCACTTCTTTATTCATTTCTGCCTGAGTTTTCTTCAATATTTCTATCTCTTTTGTGAATTCATTCAGAAGTTTATCCCTATGTTCTTTTAGTTCTTTGATTTGTTTGTTCATGTGTTCTTTAAATTAGCTGAATTCCTTGACCTTCATTGAATTCCTTGATCATGTTTATGACTGTTCTTTTAAATTCAGTGTCCTGGGTTATCTCTAGGAGTTTCTCCTTGTAGAATTCTTCTACAGGACTGGTAGAGTTTGGTGGGGACATAGTGTTTTGGCTTTCCATTTTATTATTCTTTCGTTGTGATTTTAGCATGTGAATTTCATTTGTTTTATGATTCTGGTATGAGAATTAAGTTGAAGTATGCTTATGTTTGTATTATCCTGGTGCCTAGATCCTTCCTTTATTGGCTATGTAAAGCTGGTTGGTACAGGGTTCAGGTTCTCTCAGGTTTAATTGGAGGGAACTGATGGCTTCAGATCAGCTATTCATGAGTACCCACAGGAGCCCAATTCAGGTTCCAGTCAGGTATACTCAGGCTTCCTTCACCACATGGAGGCAGGATCTGGGCTCTCTCAGGCACTCCACCCTCTCAGGTTGTCTATTAGGATCTCAGCCTTAGCCTACCAAAGCTACATCTGCCCTGGTGCCTTGGACGGACCTCACAAAATCCTAGGTATAGTACAATTAGGGGAAGCCCACCACCATGTGGAGGTGGGATCTGGTGGCTCACAGGCATTCCCCTGTGTTCTCAGCCCCTCTGTCAGAGAGAGGCCAGAAGGAGGCCAGAACTCAGCACTCTCTGGCAGTCTGTTCCAGGCTACTTTTCAATATGCTCTTCTTTATCACTTTAACCTGATGTTCTTGTCCCCTAGTTTACAAAGCCAATGGAAGCCAATGGATGAGCTGTCTAATGAACCTTCTGTAAAGCTATACAACACTCTGTACCTTTCTTCATTCTTTCCCCTTCTGTCATTTGATGGCTTATTTGTTGATCTCTGCTCTGAATTCCATTGCCTACTGCCTTCTTCCATCACGAATGCCCCATTCTGTCCTTTAGCAACTCTTTTGCTGGTTATTTCTCAGGTTCATTTCTATGTACTCCAATGACTCCCACAAAATATCTCAAGCCATCTGATTCCATGTTAATTTGAGCCAGGACATCTGCTGCAGGCTGATTTGTGTCCCCTCCCAAATTTAAATGTTGAAATCCCATGCCCTGGTACCTCAGAATATAACTATATCTGAAGATAGTGTTGTTGAAGAGATGATGAAGTTGAATTTTGCTAATTGGGGTGGGCCCTAATGCAATTTGGACCATCTTAAGAGGAAATTTGGACACAGATATGCAGAGGGGAGACCGTATGAAGACAAACGGAGTCTTCTATAAGCTCAGGAGAGAGGTTGCAGAAGAAACCAACAGCACCACGGCCTTGATCTTGGACCTGTAGCCTCCAGAACTGTGATAGTGGGAATTTCTGTTTTTAACCACTCTGCCTGTGGTACTTGGTTGTGGCAGCCTTAGCAAGATAATGCATTTAACTTCCCTTTCTGTGAAATGCTAATGAAATATCTCTTTTTAAAAAAGAAAAACTCTATTCATACTGGTAACCAGAAAAAGAGGTCATATGCAGACTTTAAAAAGTCTTTGAGAAATTCCTCTAAGTTGAATTCTAAATGAGAAAAGCGGAGTGAAGCTCTGCAAAAAAAGATACCGGCGGGGCAGGTGCAGCAAAGAGAGGGTTGGCCGTGGACTCCAACTGCACTCTTGGTCTCTCTAAGATAAACAGAGTTACTGGAAGATTTGAGTGTTGGGCGATTAAAAGGTTCCGAAAATGCAAAATTCTTCCCCATTCTTTCTGCTCCTCTCCCTTCTCTCCCACACCATCCCTATTCTTTCTCTGGGCGCTTAGATTTCATAAAAGTGATTTGGATGTTTGCTAGCACAGGGATTCTTGAGGAATGAAAAATTCCTCCCTTAGGCTGCCTTGGTTTGGGCTGCAGAGGTAACATCAGCTATGCGGAGAGAGGGAGCCCTTTGTGGCTCTAGCCTCCTGGTCCATGTGGTCCAGCACATCTTACCCAACGCCTGCATTAAGATTGAGGAGCAGAGGCAGATCAAACAGGAGGTCACTGTCTCCCCAGCATTTTCTGTTCATTTTCCTCTCGCACACACAACCCTTCAGGTTCTGAGAAGGAAAAATGATAGTTTATGGGCGTATTTGGATATTCTATCCAAGATAATATCCTCAAAAAGCCCTTTCATATTGAACTTTCTCCAAACACAAATAAGGGCATTACCAGCCCTATGTAGCCCATATGAAGGGGCAACAGTTGACAGCTAATGACTAATCTTGTTTCATCTATGCTCTTAAGTTCAGAGGTTGCTTTTTATTTAAAAAGAAAGAAAGAAAGAAAGAAAGAAAGAAAGAAAGAAAGAAAGATACCAGCAAGGCGTGTGGCACGTGCCTTTAATCCCAGCACTTGGGAGGCAAAGGCAGGCGATCTCTGTGAGTTCAAGGCCAGCCTGGTCTATATAGTGAGTTCTATACCAGCTGGGGCTACAGGGAGACCCTGCCTTAAAAAAAAAAGAAAAGAAAAAGAAAGGAAGACCTGGGGCTCAATGGATGGGAACAACAGATTCACGCATAGATGTTCCAGTTCTCTCCAGAGCTTGGGA
>NW_008352272.1:24319-54399 GCF_000622305.1 Nannospalax galili | reverse complement strand
AGATCCCAGAGGCTGGAAAGATGGCTCACCAGTTAACTCATAACAGAACTTAAGAGCACTGGCTGCTCTTGCAGAGGACCCAGTTTCAGTTCCCAGCACCCACATGGCAGCAAACAACCATCCTTAACTCCAGTTCCAGGGGATTTGAACAACTGTATCACCCCCTCCTAGGCTCAAGGAGCATTTCAGAAGGAGTAAAGAGAATGTAAGAGCTCAAAGAAATGGGCGGAGGGTCAGTGAGGAGCATTAATCTCTTGGCATATGGCACTCTTGAGCTCTAAACAACTGTAATGCCCTGCATAAAATTTTTATAAGACTGAGTCCTCTAATACCCTATCATGGAAGGGAGGCAGCTCATGAGGTCCCACTCCTCCCTGCGGATTTACATGCAGCTAATGGTTGGGGAAGGGAAAGAAACATTTTCTTCAGTCATGTCACCACTGGTAAGATGCTCACACTCCTGAAAAGAAACCCTCACCCTTGCCCCTATAAACAGCCTTAATTAAACTCATTGGTCCCCCAAAATACAAAAGACATGGAAGACAAACAGGGGCCAGTTGGAGAGAGGAAGGGACATAGTAGGAAAGGGAGGGGCGTAAAAGAGGGCAAAGGGGAATGATCAAAATACAGTGTGTACAAGTTTGAAAATATAACAATGAAACACATTACCTTGTATAAATAATATATGCTAATGAAAACATTTTTTTCCAGCAGAGGAGATGGCCCAGAAATCTCATTTCTAAGACCACTTCAAACATGCATGGACAAATACACAAAGAGTCATGGGCACAAAGCTACAACTGTGTCATCATTTATAATTTAAAAAAGAGATGCCAAGTGTGGTGACACATGCTTATAATACCAGCTCCAGAGAGACAGACACTAGAGGATTGCCATCAGTTCAAGGCCAGCTGGATCTGTATGAGTTCCAGGCCTGCCAGGAGTACACAGTGAGACCCTATCTCAATATCCAAAAAAACCGGGCGGGGGATCTCCAGTCAATAGGAGTCTGACTTGCATAACTGCTGTACAGTTACACATAACAGAGAACTAAGAGGTTCCAGAAGGTAATTCAGAACATGTATATGCACTGCCATGTAATGGCCTCTAGGACATAACATTGAGCAAAACAAAGCAAAAATATGTGTGAGTACCTATCAAAATCATGTTCAAATAGTGAGCGATAACAGAAAGAGACATTAACGCAAGCTGTGGCTTACCAAATATGCTCAATTCTACAGATTTTACTTTGGGACCATTTTTTAAAACTTATTTTTATCATATATGTATGAGTGTATTGCCTGCATGTATGTGAGGGCACCATGTGCATGCAATGCCTGTGAATGCCAGAAGAGGACGTCAGATGCCCTGGAACAGGAGTTACAGATGGTTGTTGGCTGCCATGTGGGTTTTGGGAACTGAACCTGGGAAGAGCAGCCAGTGCTCTTAAGTGCTGAGTCATCTCTCCAGCCCCTATTTTCTGTATTTTAACCAGGTATGAGTCTCATAGTCGCCGCTGACCACTCTAAAAGAAGCCTCTCTGTCAAAGCAGCACTAATCTATGAGTACAAACATAGGTAAAAGGGAATTTGATGGACACAATATTATAGTAGATAGTAAAATAGCAGCATCTTCCCCATTAGGGGCTATGACTGCTCTAGTCAGACTATTGTTTTGTTTTTGGAGACAGGGTCTCCCTGTAGCCCGTTGGCCTAGAGCTTGCTATGTAGACCAGGTGACCTTAATGTCACAGAGATCCTCCTGTCTGCCACCGAGTGCTGGGATTAAATGTGCCTGTCTCCTCTGTCCCAAGTTCAGACTTTTGACTGGATTTACAATATCAGGTATGAATTCCCTCCTGTGGACAGGCATGAAGTCTGAGCATAGCAGTTGGCTGCCTCCATAGCAGAATGTGTTCATCTTGCCTGGGTACTTGGCATTGTTGCACACAGGCTCCACAGCTGAGTGAGACTGTTGCTGACAGCTCTCCCTCAGCAGCCTGCACCGAACCTTCTGGCACTATCACACTGGCCAGCAGATAGAAAGCTTCCAGCCCAGTTCCAGTTTGATTTCTTTATGTCCTATGACCAAGGTACATGTTATCTTCAGCAATAGTGTTCAACCTAGTTTTGGGGGGGCAACAAGAAGCAGTGGCATTTGCTTGTATTCATCTGGGGACTCTCGGGTCATCACTGTCCAAAAATATGTAGGGAAGTAGTTCACCACTGGTACTGGGATTTTTGTTTAATAACCTGTGGCTTAAGGGAGTAGCTTATCCATCCACACAAGATACCTTTGTTCAAACTCCTTTTTTAAAAAAATGTGATTACCAAATGAATTGTCAATTTCCTTATGGCTTTTTCATATGTCATTATTTTTGTTTGACCTATTTTTCACCCCTACAGAACTCTTACCTTAAAAGTCAGCCAGACACTCATAGCACCACCACCACCACCGAGAGCAGCGTTGTTCTCCATTCAAAGCTGATCTTGCCACACTTCTCCCTTGCCAGTTGTGTTAGAACTTCCCCCAAAGACTATCTTTGCTGCGTCAGAGCCATTTGATGAGTAGTATTTATCTGCATCCATCTCTTTCAATAGCGCAAAGAACTGTTTTAGATTGAACAAACAGGGATATGAAAATATATCTGGCAAGAGAATTTTAACACACACACACACACACACACACTCAAGTATAACTTGCATGTGTTTTCTTTGAATTTATAGAGTTAAGTGAACACAACTTGCTGGCAGAAAGAACATGCCACGGCTAGCACAATACTTAGATTTGGAGACATGATGAAGGGGAAGATCTGGCATACTTTAACATTTTGAGATAGAGAGAAAGAGAAAGAGAGAGAGAAAGAAACAGGATGCAAGAGATGTGCGCATGACGTAACAACCTGACTTATGTGAGGAAAGTGTGAATGTAATTAGAAGGCATATCTGCTTTCGTATATCCTACTGAATTAGAGAACAAAACGTTAAAAAAAAAAAACTATTGATAGAGAAAGAAAATAATATGGTCCTGAGGTATAGAAGGTCTACTAATTGTTATATATGATGACCTTATCTGAGGCGAACACTTTAATAAATTTAATGATAATAATTGGAAAATTCTGCATGTAAAAGTACTGTATAAATAAGGTTAGAAACTACAGTCACCTGGGAAAATATCTACAAAGTATGTGAAAAATAGTTAAGTCCTTTAATATGTGAAGACTATCAACAAAAAATAAAAATGACAAAGACTTCAACAGGAAAATACATGTAAATAATTACCCCAAATATTAAAAGATAAGAAACATGAAAAATCTCCCAGTTTTGGAAGAATTAAAACAAATCCAAATTTGAGCAATGAGATAACATTTTAAAGATACAATTCTAAATGTAAAAAAGTAGGGTGTGGAAATTGCATATTCAAAGCTAAAAATGGTTTTTATGGTATCAGGGATTGAATCTAGGGCCTCTCACATGCTAGACAAGTGCTCTGTCATGGAGTTACTCTATCCTCAGCCATTTTTTTAACTTTATATTTAGAGTGAAGTTTGCTAAGGCTGGTCTTCAATGTGCAATTCTTCTGCCTCAGCTTCTTATAGATAGGGTTATAGGCTTAGGCCAGCAGGCCCAACTAATCACAGGCTTTAAAAATAACAAATACCCATGCCCGTATAGCACCCTCTCTCCTGTTTTGGTGGTGCTGAAGCTAGAATCCAGGAAATGACTCATTAGGTAAATGCTCTACCACTGAGCTGCATCCCCAGCCCCTGCCTTTCATGCTGATAGTGATTATCTCTGAGGTGTGGGATCATGGGTAATTTCCTCTCTCTTTTTATCCTTATATGAACTACTTTCTACAATAAACAAATAACATTTGAAATAGAGTGAGCTGTAGTAAATGCGTTCTCTCTTTTTAATTAATAATACCTGGTGCTGCACAATTGTTCCAGCTCGTTATTCTCACGTCTTCAGAATGGAAATACAAATAAATGTAATATTTCTGGAAAGCAATTTGTCAGGAAAGCAATTTTTAAAGTCAACTACTTTTCAAGCTCACAGGTCTCTTTTATTAAATTAATCTTAAATTATATGGAGGACACAAGGCAGACAGAAAACTGTTCATGACAATGTTGATAATTAGTTAAAAATTATACATGGAGGGGCTGAAGAGATGGCTCAGCAGTTAAGAGCACTGGCTGCTCTTGCAGAGGAGCCAGGTTTGGTTCCCAGCACCCACATGGTGCCTAACAACCATCCATGACTCCAGCTCCAGGGGACCTGACTCCCTTTTCTGATCTCCACGGCATTGTACAACATGAGTGCACTTACACACATGCAGGCAATATACTTATACACATAAAAAACAATAAAACTAATAAAATATTTTAAAAATATACATGCAAATGTTCAAGAAGACAGAATGAGAATCTACAGTAATTAAGGGTACTCTGCAGGATGTTTTTGGAGGGCCTCAAAAAGTAAATCATAATCAAACACAGTTCAGAAACACCCCGTGAAACCGAGGCAAAGGTATGTTTTTAGCTGTAGTGTTTCGGTCTTAAGCAGCACATGTGCATTGTCATGGTTCAATGGGCAGCATTTCCCCCGCTTATTTTGCCACTGAGCTTATTTTTTCCTCAACACGTCTATTAGACTCTATTGTAATAATGTTTGGAGACCATCTGTTCTGGAAGCATTGTCATACTGTCACTGAAATGGAGGTATAGAAGAATATTTCATGACATGGGACGGTGTTCACAATATATATGAAACGATAACACAGATTACAGAGGACCAAGCACAGCGTAGTATCATTAATGGAAAATTGAGCGCATAGGAAAGAAACAGGACAAAAAACATTAACTACAAGATATTAAAAGTGGTTGTGTCTGGGGCAATGGAAAACGGGTCATTTTTATTCTTCTCTTTGCACACATTTAATAAGATTCCACAACGAACATACATTACCACTGAAATAAGAAGAATGATTAAATTTATGAAAACGATGGGACAGAATATGCAATATATTGTTCATGCTGTGTTCCCTGGGAAAAGGAGATTGCAAAGCAGTTCGTTCATTCTAATTCTTTTTACAAATACTTACCTGTATGGATAGCTGTGCGGAGAAGGAAATGCACCAAGATCTTAAGTTCTATCTGTGAGCACAGATAATTTTAAGGGAATTTGAGGGAGAGGCTATATTAATTTTTCTACAGTGAATATGTTATATATTTTTAGTTAAATATGAGTGCAAATATGTGTTTCTGGAGACATGGAAACAGACAAAGAGGTACATATCATTTGCCAGTTTCTTCTCTTCCTTTAAAAAATATTTTCTTTATTCTTTGAAAATTTTGCACATGTATGCAATGCAGTTTGATAATATTCCCCCACTCCCCTTTGCCAACTTCTCCCACAGACCTCTCCCTCCATGCTCTCCTGTTAACTTTATGTCACCCCCCGTTAAAAAAAAAACCTCACAGAGTTCAGCTAGTGCTGCCTGTATGCTCATGGGTGTGAGGTCATCTTCTGGAACACAGACAACCTAACAGGGCTTCATCCCTGAAGACAACTGACTCTCTCCCAGCAGCCCAGCCTGGCCTTGAGCTCCTGATCCTTTTACCCCAGCCTTCTGAGAGCTGAGATCACAGGTATGCATCATTACTCTGGGCAACACATATCCGTTTCTTACTGATCTTTAAAAATAAAACCTAAACTTCTTGTCATCTAAGAAGGTGGACCTCCGAAATAGGACGTAGGCATCCAGGGAGGGTAGGAGAAATTAGTTCATTTGGATACAGACAAGTACATATATTTATTTTCCCATCTTTAGTATCTATTTTTGTATGTCGATTGTTAAGTACAGGTTAATCACTGAAGGATTGGCAAGTGCCATTTACCTACATTTCCAGTCTCCTAGACGTTCTCTCCTGATCATATGAATTCCTTCCAGCAGTCTATCAGCCTTTATCTTTTCTTTGGCTATGCTGACCAAGGAACTGTAAGATCCCATCTTTCTTCTCCTTTTAGATACAGTTTCCAGTCTGTGCTCTCAGGACATGGGAAAGGGCATTGCATTGAGATAGGATGCTGCACACTAAAGATACCTGGTCATACATCTTCTAATGCATGATAGGATTGCTATGTTGACCTCCTTAGGGGGGGGCATGTGGCCAGTTCTGGCCAGTGAGTTGTGAGTTGCAGCGTGAGTTCAAGTTCTACATGGTGAGTTCAAGGCCTGCCTGGTCTACACAATAAGACCCTGTCTCAAAACAAACAAACAAACAAACAAACAAACAAACAAACAAACAAAGAAACCTCTATGAAAAAGAGCAAAGGACAATGATAGAGAGCAGTTCCCTGTGGAGCGGGTAGAAAATAAGCTCTTATTTGCTTAAGTACCTGAAGTTTGGGGGTCGTTACTAAAGTACAACCTAGTATGTGTCATGTGGAGATTCGAGTTTGACAGGAATGAGAGGAATTTCCTGGTAGGCTAAAACCAATCAAATATTATAGCCCTTTTCTTGTTTTTTGTGGATAAATGGAAAAAGATTTCACAGAATTTTTATTTCCTTGGATAATTAAAGACGGTCTGTGACCAGAGGGAGTTAGATTTTAAAAATATGCTTCAGAGCAAAACAAAAGTTACTGAGTTTTATTTTTCTGAGGACTCTAATTCATTACTCTGCTAAGAAATCTTTTATTCTAGGCATTTCTACAAAGGACTCTTGCTAGGCGCCTTTCCTAATTCTTACCTGATTGTTAAGGGATTGCGCAGTAGGTTTAGTTTAGGTAAGAATGAGGTTTTGAAGTCAGTGAGTAGAAAACTAGGCATAAAAATAGTTCATTCTCAAAATTTTTCCATTGAGTTTTATGATTTAGAAAAAGCATGAGTTATAGTTCTAAGGAATTATTCCCCTCGAAAATTTCCTGAACGTCTGTTAAAGAATAGTGCACTCGATTTTCTGTGTACAAACCTGCATGTCTGCATCAAGATGAGAATTCATCATAATGTAAAATATGTAATGAAGAACACATATGTGACTGTGTCTATACCCACTTGGATCCCACTTTGTGAGAGCTCAGAGAGCAGGACTTGATGGAACAGGGAATTGTGTCCTCTGTTCACGTTCACCTTCACACACAAGCGTAGGGAGCACTTGTGTACAATTCTCTCTTCTCCTTTTCCTCCTCTGCAATAAATTTGAACTCTGAGGTGTTAAATACGTACATATTAGGTGATGCCTTGCTTCCTAATTATGGCATTGACCTACTTCTTCCTATCTATACACTGTTGATTGACTTTCCTCCTCTGTGGAAAGCAAAGCTAGTAGATCTAGTCATGATTTCTGAAGAAATTTGAAAGGCTGAAGCAGGAGAATCAAGAGTTCAAGGCCAGCCTGGACCAAGTAGTGAGCACCTGTCTCAAATGTACAGTTGCATACAAGATGTATATATGTATATAAGGCAACTTCCTGGCATCAAAAGAGTCAAACATATCAATATTAGTGATATTAGTTTTTAAATGCTCTGCAGTATATTCTCACAGTCTTTTTGAACTAGAAGCTAAACCAGTACCTACACAGATCACAAGGTCCAATTTCAAGGTGCAATATGGAGTATTTAGAAAAGTGAATGTAGAGCTTGTGAGTGTGTAACTGTGAGTGTGTGTGTGTGCACGCACGTGCCTGCGTGCCCGCTTGCATGCAGCTGAGAAAGCAATATTTAAAACAGGCTTTAAGGAATGATAGCTGACCTAGCAAAAACACATTTAAGCAGTCCTCTTTCCCAAGTCACCAGGTGTGATCTGAAACCTGGGGCGTTGGAATGAGACAGGTATACCTCTCCATCTTAACTCTGTAATTTATTCCTTCTATGACCTTAAAGGAAGCATCATTGAGAACAGAGGCCAGTTGAAACATGTCCAAAGTGTCATAGTGCATGTGATATATAATGTGCACAAAGGAGCATTCACTGCCCACAGGGCCTGCTGCCTAGCAGAGGAGTTGAAGGACCCAAGCAGGGCTGCAGAATCTTAACAGCTAGAACATTAACGCTTTGGTCAGAGAGTTTTCTGCAATTTTTGGAGTTTTCAAGGATGCACCCTGTATGGATACGACACATAGATAAGCAGACACATCTATTTGTTGTCAAGGCAGTTTTCAGTGTTTCTCCATACAGTGAGTAGATAGGCAGGAGCCCAGGTCCTGGAATGCTGCCACCTTGGCACAGGCTCCAGGTTCACTATTTGCTGTCCCTGTATTATTCTCCTTTTCTTCGTCATGTAAATTATAACATCTACCACATAAGGTTGGGTAAGATTTAAATAAAAGTACCTAGAGCAGTGCCTGGGACATGACACATCAATATCATTTAACTGTTGCTTTTTCTCTGAAATAGAAAGTAAACCTCTTTGTTTTATTGATATATCTCTAGTACTTAGGAAGATTCTAGTCACATAGTAAGTGTTCAATAAATATTTGATGAAAGAATAATTAAAAGTATATTATTCAGTTTCATGTTACTATAACAGAATAACTGAGATAGTTGATTCATAAAAACAAAGTATTTATTTTGGCTCTAGGTCTGTGACTGAGTGGTGTGGGGATCATGATTGGAGTGTGTGGCCAAGCTAACCTGTTCAACTTATGGGCCAGGAAGCAAAGAAGAAGAAGAGTTTGAGGTCTCAGAGTCCTGTTTAAGGGCATGTCCCAGTATGTATTGGTTACTCTTCTGTTGCTATGATAAAACACCATGACCAAATCACCTTAAGGAGAAAGGCTTTATTTTGGCTTCTGGTTCCAGATGGAGAGGATAGTCCTGTTTAAGGGCATGTCCCAGTATGTATTGGTTACTCTTCTGTTGCTGTGATAAAACACCATGAGAAAGGCTTTATTTTGGCTTCTGGTTCCAGATGGAGAGGCCATGTTGGCTAAGAAGGCATGGCCTGATGTAAGAGCAGGAATCTGGCTGATCACATCTTTATCCACAAACAGGAAGTAGAGATTGTGAACAGAAAGTGGGATGAGGGTATAAATCCTCAAAACTTGTCCACATTGACATACCTCCTCCAGCAAGCTTGAACTTGTTAAAGCTTCTATAATCTCCCCAAATAGCACCACCAACATGTTCAAATACATGTGCCTAAGGGGGACATTTCTCATTCAAACCACCACCTTCCAATAATACCACCTTGGGAATATGTACATTTTTTTTGAGGCAGGGTCTTCCTGTAGCCTCAGCTGTCTTGGAACTCACTATGTAGACCAGGCTGGCCTTGATCTCATAGAGATCGACCTGCTTCTGCCTCCCAAGAGCTGGGATTAAAGGTGTGCACCACAACACTTGCTGGGACCATGTCTTTAATAGATGGATATTTGGAAAACAGATTCCAGACACAGCAGAGGCCTGATTCTCTTATGTTCACCTAAGGTGACATAGAAAGTCTCATATCCTTTGCTCTGACTTCCCTCTGCAGCAACCATTTAAAGATGCTGTCATTGACAAAGAGAGCTCCAGGGTGACTGTAGACATTTGTTAAAGCATTATATAATGGTAGGACGTGATGGAGGTAAAAAGATGACTAAGGCTCTATTTCTGTCCTCCTGGGAAGGACATGGAAACACTACATGCAAGTGACTTCAAACATCATTTCCATGTTGCTGATGAATCCAGGGTGAGGCATATGTCAGCGGAAGATGAAACTGAAGGAGTTGGGTTTGAGCACCCCTGAGATCAGAATTTATGCATAAATTATTCATTAAAATGAATTTAGGGGCTAGAGAGAAGGCTCAGCAGTTAAAAGCATACTGCTCTTCCAAAGGACCCAAGTTTGATTCTCAGCACCCATGTCAGTGGCTCACAGCTGCCAGTGAGTCCAGCTTCAGGTGATCTGATGCCTCTGACCTTTGTGAGCACCTGCACCAATGTGTACGTGCATGCGGACACACACACATGCACACACAGAATTTTTAAAAGAACTGTTTTTAAGGAGTAGGAAAATAGCTCAGTAAGTAAAGTGCCTGCTGTGTGGGCATGAGGACTTGAGTTTGGATTCCCAATACTCATGTAAAAATCTGGCTGTGGTAGCGTGTGCGTCTTTGGTTCCAGCATTTGGCGGTATGGTGGGGGGTGAGGACACGCAGATCTCTGAAGCCTGTTGACTGACCAAATCAGTGAGTTATAGGCTCAGTGAGAAACCCTGTCTCAAAAAATTAGGTGGAGAGTGACTGAGGAAAAGAACCAATGCCTACCTCTGACCTCCACACTCACATACCTGTGCATCCACCTTTGTGTACAAGTGCAAACACACATGAATATGAACATATACCATACACACATACATACATGCGTATGCATGTGTGTACATATGCATGGGTGCTCTTAGATGGAACTATTTGGGGCAAAGAAGGAAACATGGGAGAGAGGAACAGGAGAGGATCATGAGGGCGACAATACGAGTGAAATACACGATATACATATATAAAATGTCTTAATGAGACTCATCACTTTGCACAATGAATATATGATCAGTCAGATTTTGCATTCACACCCAAACTTGCTTGCAACCTCATGAGTGACCCTGAGCTAAGTTGTTCCCAGATTCCTGCCTCTCAGATACTATGTGAACTAATAAATGCTTACGTCAAAAAATTAATTTGGAGGAAGAATTTGTTACATAGCCGTAGTGAAATAGCATTGCAAGTAAGGGTGATATTTCAGGTTAAGTCTCAGCCTTTACTTGAGCCAAAGGAGCTGTGCTTGGATCTATGGGTGACATAGCTTCACTTAACTGAGGAAGTCCTCTGAAGAGGACTGTCAGTGTGCACTCCTAAAAGCAAAGCACACAGAAACAGCTGTGGAACAGATACCCAGAGAACACGAGGGGACTCAGAGGGACATTGACTGAGCAGTTATAGCATCCACTACTCATGCCACACCTGGCTTTGGACTTTGACATGTAAGTGACAGGACTCGCATGTAAGATTTCATTCACAGACAACGTGGCTTGTTTTCTGTTTAGATGTAATCTCACTGGGAGCTAAAGAGGAAGATGGCATTCTGACACTGTTGTATAATGACTTAGAGGAAAGATGTCAAGGCTGGAAAAGCAATTGTGGATGCAAAGAAACATGGAAGGGCAAAGTCATCACGGTGGTGATAGAGAAGAGAAAAGAGAGATGGTATAGAGTGAGAGACCTGGGGCATGTGGTAAGGGAACACGTTTAAATACATGGGAAGGACTCTGAGGTCCTACGACAAAGCTCAGGGAACTGCTGTGTTCAAGGACCAAACACCGGAGGTGCTTTTGGTGGTTTGCCTCCTTTCCTGCACGCCTTCTTGCCTTCATCTTCATTAAGCATCTACTCTAAGAACCTGGATGATACCTTGGAAGTTGAAGAAACAATCTGGGCAGTTCTAGTTCAAAGTTTTGTTTTTGTTTTTTAAACTTATGTGTAATGTATGTTTCTGTGTGTGGGCATGTTCATATGAGTGCAGGTGCCCGTGGAAGCTAGAGGCATTGGATCCCTCAGGAGCTAGAGTTATGGGTGGTTGTAAGTTGCCTGATGTGGTTGCTGGGAATTGAACTTGGGTCTACTGGAAGAACAATATGTGCTCTTAACCACCATGCCATCTCTCTAGCCTGTGCTTCCATTTAAATTTAAGACAGGACTCAAATAATTATGATGTTGCAGCTTGGAAAATATGTTTTCTTGCTGACATTTCTCTTTTTTCTGCTCCGTTCCTCTCCTCCCTTGGTTTTTCTCTCTTTTTTGCCCCCTCTCCTCTCTTGTCTTCATTTTCCTTTCTCTATTAATTCCCTGGGTCATTTAGCATCTCGGTTACAAGTTTCTCAGTGCCCCGTCTTTGTTTTGTATTCCCTGTGCTGCCACTATTGCTGTGTTACTTAACTCTGCAGACCCTGTGGGAAGCTTTTCCACTGAATCAAACTGTGCGTGTGTCTGCATTGATGCGCTCTGTGATGGCTGGGCTCCCCTGAGAGGCTGAGGCCTGAAATGCAGAAACTGGTATTCAACAACACTGCTTATGCGGCTCACAGTGTCCTGTGTCTCAGGTGTTCAAATGACAAGGTGTTAGAGTTTCAGAGAACTGTTCCTTCTTAGCAGACATACATAGTTCATAGGGATCATCATGAACTATTGGATTTTCCAGTTCCTATCTGCCCACGCCCTCTTATGGGTTCTCAGTATTCTGCCTGTGCTCATGGTAGCCAGCCAGATGCTTATGCCTGGAGTTCTGGGGAGGCAGTGGGGGAAGCAGAGCTGCTGCTGGAACTAATAGGTTCCTCAGCAGGCCTCCTACCTGGAGCTTAGTTTCTTAGAGCGGCCCCAGATGTCCCTTTCCACCCTACTTCCTCCTTGCTCAGATCCTGCTCCTATCTAGAACTGCCCATATTGTCCTGCAGCTTCCTGTAAGGCGATGGGAGTAACGGTGAACTGCGCTCCTCTAAAGACTTGAAAGTAGAGGTGTCTTTAATCCCTAGCGCTGCAGTCACCTCCAACCCTGAAATGAATACCAAAAGGCGCCTGGATAAAACACAACAGCAGCTAACTCTGCTTGTGACCTGGTTGCTAATCAGGTACAGATTAGTTTCTTGTCTCTTTCAGGTCATGGGGGCTTAGTTGCCCCTTGTGGGTTCATTAAAGCAAAGCTATCAACTCTCTCCTTCTACTGGAGAGAGGAAACAGCAGGAGATCCTGCTTCAGATTGGAAAATACTTGCAAGAGAGGCAACTTCACAAGGCTCTGAGATAGAGTCTGGCTTGGAGTAGTCTTATCTGCTAGGCAGTTTCTTCCCTTGTCCCTATCTCCGTACCTCTGCTGGACAGTTTGGTTCAGCCAGTAGTTTGAACATTGTTCTGGAGCTCCTGATGTAGAAATGTCAACAATTGCTTTGAATAATTTTAAAACAGGAATGCAGAGATAGCACATGGCTCGCCTACTCCCTGGTTTATCTGAGTACAAGATACAAACAAGTCACTATGATGGTTAATTCTTATTGTCAACTTGACTGGATTGATTTGAAATCACCTAGATGACCCTCTTCTGGGTGTGTCTGTGATGATGTTTCTAGAAGGGCTTAACTGAGGAAGGAAGATACACCCGGAATGAAGGTAGTGCCATCCCTTGGTCCTAGACTGAATAGAAAAATAGGGGTGGAGGAGAATGTGAACTGGGTGCCAGTGCTCACTTCTCACTGTTTTCTGACTGTGGATACAATGTGACCAGCTGCTCACACTCCATGACCATGCCTTCCCTGCCATAATGGACTGCATCCCCTCAAACTGTGAGCCCCCCAAAACCTCCTTCCCTTCCTTAAATTGCTTGTCTTTACATATTTTGTCACACCAACGAGAAAAAGTAACCAATAGAGGGTGAGAAAAAGCTAGGGTCTAAGTTTGCTGACCTACAGAAGTGTCTCACATATGTCCTTTATTTTCATTTTAAATTCATCTCCGAGACTTTAAAGGACTGTATACTTTCCAATCTATTTTGATCATTTTCAAATATGCTATATTTTTCATGATGCTTTTCTTTTCCATAAATCTCCAGATCACATGCTGTTTGGGGCTGCTGTCTTCTGATGGCTTGACTGAGCTGGATGTTCAAGTTGGCTCTGTATCCATCTGCAAGTTCATGTTATCTGTGGGATGACATTAAGCTGGAGCTGACTTAGACTCTGATATTCAAGATCTCATGATCTAAATCAGGTCCACGGAAGGTCACTAAGGTTTGGCTTCTTGAATGGGGTGGTTAATTTTTGTCAACTTGGTGAGATTTAGAATGTCCTAGGAGATTGAGGCATGTCTCTGGGTATGTCTGTGAGGACTTTTCCAGAAAGTATTAACCCAGAGGGGAAAGATCTACCCTGAGTATGGGTGATACATTCCCTGGTCTGGGGCCTCAGAGAGAATAAAAGGGGAAATGAGAAGCCGGCCAAGTACCAGCATTCCCTTTATCTGCTTTCTGATTGGCTGTGAAGTAAATGGCTCTCCTCTGCCACATGCTCCTCCACCATGACTTAAGCTACTCTTCTTTGCCACGCCCTCCCCATAATGATGGACTGGACCCTCTGAAACTGAACCAAATTAAACTCTTGCTCTCTTAAGTTGTTTATGTCAGACAATCTGTCACCATGATAAATAAGGAGCACACTTAACGTGAGTCACCTGCTTCTCCAAACTTCCCATATACAGTGATGATTTAAAGGCAAATAACTGTAGCTGACAATCCAGGACAAGGAGGGGTGTCTGACAGAGGTGCTTCTCCAGGCAACTTTCCACAGTGATTGTGAGATCCCATGTCACCAGCTTTGTGGCTGGGATGATGTAGTTCTACACATTGAAAGTGTTCTTCCTGGTTCTTATTCACCCGCTGGACTTCTGTGTACACCCCACCACGAATTACAACTAGCAGTAAAACCTGCACATCCTTTCCTCAGACACAGCTTCAGGAGCCACATACCATTCATTCTACGCATTCTATGGATTACAACTGAGTCTCAGCCTGACCAGATTCAAGAGGAAGGGACACAGACCTCACTTGCATGTGGAAGGAATATCAAAGAATTTATGGACATATAAAGATGTCACAAATTTAGATTTTAAATATCTTAACGTAAATATTGCCACCTTGGTTGCAAGATGCATTTTCCCTAAATATAGAGAGATAGTGAACTGTACAAAGAAAATAAATGCTTAATTCAGATTCAGGACTTCTTCCTGGTTTCTCTCTCTCTCTCTCTCTCTCTCTCTCTCTCTCTCTCCCCCCCCCCACCTCCAAAGGACAATATTGGGTTAGCAAACGTTTCCTAAAGGATCAGATGGTTAACATCATTTTGAAGGCCTGTCAGACAGCTTCAAATCTGCCACTATAGTGAAAAGCAGCGACATACATAACCAAACGGGTACAGCTGTGTTTTGGTAAAACTTTACTTTGCAAAACAAGCAGTGGGCCAAATTTGCTTTCCAAGTTAGAGTATGCTGACTCCTGAGATAGATCATTCTAGATCGGCTATGGAGGGGCGATCACACAGAGATAGAGGTTTTGCTCTATCTCTAAAAGCGATGCTAATGTTGATAAGTGACCTGAGTCAGGTCAAGAAGTCTTTTCCTGTTGATCTCTGAGGTGATTAGTTAAGATTTGACGCTAATCCTAAACTTGTCTTATGGTCAACATGCTGGGCACTCAATGATGGTCTAGTCTTAGATTGTGAACAACAACACTGGTCCTTTCACCAGTTCCCTGAAAACTCTTTTGGAGTCATTCTTACTGAAGAGCATGGAACATGTTTAGCACAGGGCTGGGTTTAGGGAGGATCTTCTGTCTCAAGACATCGTCTGGGAATGATAAAAACTTTAATGAGGGGCAAAAGAGAAACCAAGCACTGAGATTTAGGGCAGTATAACAACTGGCAGGAAATGTAGGCTCTCTCCTTATTGGAAGGGTGTCGGAGGGATCAGTGATCTCTGGGTGAGGACCCAATTCATCACCTACCCCTTTATGGCCAGCATCACAGTCAAGCCTTGCTTTTTCTGCTTTGGAATCCAAGTTGCTGAGGGAAAATGGGAGTGACGCTTGACTTGATGCCACAGTCCTTTACTCTAGCTGAACTCCCAAGTTAAATTAACTCCAGTTATTTATGTAGTCTCTGGGGTTGCTTCACAAAATAATAGGTTGACTATTATGTATGATTCTAATTAAGGCTAGGCTACAATGTAGGATAACTAACATGAAACACACTAGTTGTATGATATCCTTTTGTCACAAAGTTTCATTTCTTCCCCATGGTTTCAGAGCAAGAACGTAGAGACTTCTGCACAGGAGCCAGCCTTCCTCTTACATCAGTTTGTCCTTCTCCTCTATTCCTTTAGGGTTGCAATCAAAAGAATTTGACCACAACCATAACTACCTAACATCAGATATATGTCAGCTGTTGATGCAACTGGCTCATTTTTGTGCTTAAAAGTAAATTGAGATTCCTATAAGATGGGCAATGAAAGAGAGAGAGAGGAAGAGAGAGAGAGAGAGAGAGAGAGAGAGAGAGAGAGAGAGACTAGACTAGTACAGAAGTTATCTATGCTCAGATTCTGTTCTGCCAGTTGCTAACAGGTGCATATGGCATCTTTCCACTTGTTTAATCTCTCTGAGTCTCAGTTTCTTTATCTGTCAAATGAAGGTGGTTATATGTCCCACATAGGAGAGTCTGATAAAGGTTATATTTGATAATATTCATAAAATACTTGTGGTGTTGGGCACAGTGCATCCCCTCATTAGTGGTAGCTATGAAAGACATGATTCATATTTAGTACCCACGTCCTCCTCCCACATTGGTCTTTTTTGGAATTATGAACACCCCTGCTCCCTTAACACTGAGCTTTGTCAAATGCATTTCTTAGGTTACAGGAATATACATGGGAAAACAGCACAGAATTCTCAGTGTATGTTTGAAAGGTATCACATGTGTCTGCCTGCTCCTCTGGGATTTCTCAGTGTATGTTTGAAAGGTGTCACATGTGTCTGCCTGCTCCTCTGGGATTTCTCAGTGTATGTTTGAAAGGTGTCACATGTGTCTGCCTGCTCCTCTGGGATCTTTTTGGCTATCACTGTGAGTCAACTATGCTACAAGTGGCTGTTGTTCTCTCCCAGATGATGCGGGCTCTAGAATGGGAGCAGGGATACTTCTGCTCCCTGGAACCAGATTATTAACTTTGTAGTGCAGCCCAGGACGATGCAACTGAACCCAGTCGACCTGCACATAAACAAGTGAGAAATAACTGCTTATGGATATTTGTTTGTTACAGAGCAACATCTAACTGATACAACCAAAACTTTTATTAGTCAGACAATGAGTTTTCAGTCCAAAGATAAAGGAGGTAGAGGAGGACGGTCAGTACATCTAGGTTATCACATTCTGTTAGAAAGCAGCTGTATGATTTTGAAGAAGTATGCTTTGTTGACCTGGCTCTGGTTTATTCTAATGTAAAGAAGGTATACTTGCTTCATGAGACTCGACTTAATATTGCTTTTGATTATAAACTTTTCAATACCTTCTGTGAAAAAGTATCCCCTGAATACAGACTAATCTATGATATTTGTTCAGAAACATGAAGGTTGAAGGGAGCTAGGATGGAAGTCAATAAAATCACAAATAGCATTGATAAATTGAATATGACCGTCTTCCTGAACTCTTAGCACAGGGTAAAGAAGGACTCTGAGACGTTCGGAAGTATTGGATTTAGGTTCAAAGGAAAGAGCAACTTTAAAAAAAATTATTTATTTAATAATCACATAATTTAGAAGAAGCATTTCATTACAACAGCATTGACATATTCAATAACAATTTCCAGAGCTCAGATGCATCTCTTTCAAAATTGATGAAATTTTTAGGTTTACAGTTGAATTAATACAGCTATACAATATTGTACTAAGTATAAACCCTATAAGACATAAAATTGAATGAGGTTTTAACCTTTAAAAAAGATCTCCATTTCATTACTAAAATATATTGTTTCATACAGAAAAACTCATTTTTAATGCAACTAACACTTAGATATCTGCACATGCGTCTCTAATCTCTATATATCTAATTATTACTAGTCAGTCGGTTACTTTCTGAGATCCTTGGCACCTGAGCATGGATATAAAGTCACTAGATAGATTTCAATGGCAATGTTTTTCACATCTACTAATTAAGATGAAGCAAATTTTCATGCTTCTTCCTCAAATATAACTTATTTTTTGTTTGTTGATTTTTTATGTGTGTATTTCATATAGAATATCCCAAACAATCTTATTCATCTATATACCCCCATCCCAAGTGACACCCTTCCATGCCCCCCACCCCCGCTGGGGCCCATATACTCTGTCATCCCAGTTACTGTCCACTGTGCTGTCAGTGCCCCCAGCCATTCCGCAGTGCTTGTCCATCCACTGAGTCTAGTCAGCCTATCTATAGTTCCTTGTTTTAGGAAGATAAACTCTTCCTCATCTAGCAGCAAGCTGTGCCAACATCCCTTTAGATATGATTGTGTCTGCTGTTCATTTTCCAAGTTCTATGCTGCGTTACTGTCTGGGAGTCTCTTGGGCCACCCTGGCCAATAACTCAAAGGAAGGTATCTCCTGTTTGGCATTGTTTCTTGTTATGTAACCTTTAGCTCTATACACATGGACTCTTAAATAATTATATAAATCCCTTTAATCTTTGGTTATACTTTCCTTTGGGGTGTTAAAGACTATGCAGGTGACCCAGATAAACCAATTTATTTTTACTCTTAAGGTCATTTGAGGATCTGTCCCTCAGGGGTCACAGGAGGAGGAGCCCTTAGGAGGAGCCCCTGGCTCCTTTACTCTACCAGTTCCATCTATGTGAAGATAAATCAAAGGCCCTGCTCAACTGTGGATGGCTTCACTTAGAAGCATGGAAGATATGTTTCCTCTGTGTTGACCCTCCTCTTTGTAGACTGGACGCTGGTTCAAGTCCATATGGTGGGGTCTCCATGGCCTCCTTGATCAAGAGGACAGGTGACTCACCACAGTTACAGAACATTTTGAAAGATGCTCCATAGTCCCCTGGAACTTAGTCGACCTTGTAGGGCAAGGAGCAAAAACCGTCCTTTAAGTCCCTTTGACCAAATTAGTATAAGCCTCAAAGTATAACTAGTTCTACCAGTCTGGTACTTTTAATTACCATGTGTTATGTAGATAAAGCTTGAGCAAAGACCAAATGTTCTCAGATAAATTTTGACTAGACATATATTATGTTCCTTGAGCTAGTTGTATGTATGATTTGTCAGTAGGTTGTTGGACTAATATGGGTCACTCTGTTTTTTTTTTATTTTTTTTAAAAACTAGCTAGGCATTATTTATCTCTTGCATTGTCTAACCCTTCCACCATGGTTTCCCCATTTAAAGTGCCCCCATTTTTCCCATTTCTCCCTTAATAATACCTTTCTCCCATGGTCCCACCTCTCTTGAGCTCCTTCTTTCTCTTTATCCCCAAGGTTCCTTGTATAACACTCCCTCCCTCCTCCCCTTACAATAACCTCATTTTATCCATATCTTCCTTATTAACACCTGTTTCCTACTGTTCTTCTCTTTCAGATTCTTTCTTTTTCTTTACCTCCCTGGTTCCTTTATATTATCCTGGTTCCTGTAGTTATGTGTAGATACATAGGATTTGGTGCTAGGATCCACATATGAGGGAGAACATACATCATTTTTTTTTCTGAGTCTATGTTACTTCACTTAGTATAACAGTTTCTAGTTCCATCCATTTACCTGCAAATTTCATGATTTCATCTTTCTTTTCTGGCAAAGAGCAACTTTTATAATTGAAAGAGAGGCTGGAGCTGTTTTTCAAAAAGTTATCTCAAAGAGATAACACAGTCAAATATATAACTCTTTATCTTCAAGAAGGTTTAACAAGCAGAGATCATGGATGAGCATCAGTGGTTAGGGCAGTGTTTTAAAATGGAAATAATTTACTTGTTACCGAGAATGAGAGGATTTACATAAAATCTACTTATATGGACCCTGATTTCTTTTGAAACATCTAAAGATTGGGCAACGTAGATCTATTAAAAGAGAATAACAACCATTTGGAGCTAAGGAGCTTTATCTGTGTGACAGGACCTCTCTGCCTCTCTGTTTCTCTGGCTCTGCTCTCTGTATGTCTCTGTCTGTCCCTCTTCTCTTCCTTTCTGGCTCTCCCTCCCCGCTTCTCTCTGACAAGACTTCACTATATATTCCAAGATGGCCTTCCACTTACAACACTCCTACCTCAGCCTCCTAAGTGCTGGGATTTTGGACCTGTGCTACAATACCCTGAGGGACTTAAACTTTCTCATTTGTTTCCCTGCCTAACCTGCATTATTTGCTTTGCTCTAAAATACCTATTCAGTTTATAACCATTGGTTATAACGAGCCCAAAGATGGATTCTAACTTAACACAAAGGAAGTCTTTGCTATGTGAACATTTTCATTGATAGTTAAGTTCTTCTGAGAGTAAGCCAGTTCTTTTCCAAGGAGCTCTGTGATGTCTTCATCCTAGAATAACACAGACAGTGATTTCTTGAGCAAATTGAGTAAGGGTTTCTCTAGCTCAGTGTTGGGAGCAGAATGACCAACTTTATGCATAGAACCAACCTGTTGCTCTCATCTAACCTGTTTCCCATGATTCCACATAGTAATGGATGTTACCACCCACTCACATGGGCCAGAAACCTAAAAATATTTCTGGTTTTCTTCTTTCTTTCCTTCACTACATCCAAATTCATATCAAAGTTACCAGCTTCTCTGAAATCCACTATGTGATTCTTTTCTCAGGTTTTGAAATTAAGTTTATACATTAATAAACACAATACTGGGAGTCATCACGGCATTTTCACATGTATTTACCATTGTACTTTGTTCACATTAGATCCCCTCCCACTGCCCTTCCGCAGCTCCCCTCTCCTCCAGTGGGTTCTTTTCCTTCCAGCTAGTCCCCTTTCTGCTCTCTTATTGCATGTGTCCTATTACAATCTATTTCCCATCTACGATCTCCACCTCCCTTCTAATGATCCTCTTTCTAGTTTAATAGCATACAAACATCCTTACACAAACACACATACATATATACAAACACACACATATACACATATACACACATACACAAACATATAATTTTAAGTTCCACAAAAGAGAGAAAATGTGATATTTGTCTTTATGAGTCTGGCTTATCTTGCTTAACGTAGTGATTTCCCAAAGCATCCACTTTCTCACAAATGTCATGATTTCAAATTTCCTTAAAGCTGCACAAAGTTCCGCCGTGTATGTATACCACATTGTCTTCTCCATTCATTTGCTGATGAGTAACTAGGTTGGTTTCATTTCCTGGCTATTGTAAATAGTGCAGTTGTAAACATGGATGTACAAGTATTTCTGCGGTATGTTTATTTAGAGTGCTTTGGGCAAATAACCAAGAATGATATATCTGGGTCATATGGTAGTTTTATTTTAATTTATTTTTGAGGAAACTCCATACTGATTTCCATAGTGGCTTCACCAGTTTACATTCCCAGCATGAACAGGAGTTTCCCTTTCCCAACATCCTCACTCACTAGCATTTGTTTCCTTTATTAAAAATATTTTATTTATTATTTATTATTTTATGTATATGAGTGTATTGCTTGCAAATATGTAAGTGCACCCATGTCATGCAATGCCCATGGAGGTCAGAAGAGGGCTTTGGATCCCCTGTAGAGTTACAGATGGCTGTTATCTGCCATGTGGGTGCTGGGAATTGAACCCCAGTCCCATACAAGAGCAGCCAGTGCTCTTAACTGCTGATCCATCTCTCCAGCCCAACATTGGTTTTCTTGATGACAGTTATTCTGATTGGGGTGAGATGGAAATCAGTTTTAATTTGCAGTTCCCTGGTGGCTAAGGGTGAGCACATATTCAAGTATTTATTGACCATTTGTATTTCATCTTTGGAGATTTGTCTATTTAGTTCATCAATTCCATTTATTGACTTAGATGATTTGTCCTTTGGGTATTTAATTTTTGCATTCTTTGTATATCCTGGATTTCAATCCCTTGTCTGACACATAGTTAGAAAATTTTTTCCCATTCTGTGGCAGTCTCTTCACTCTGGTGACTATTTCCTTTCCTGTGCAGAAATGTCTTAATTTCATGTAATCCCATTTGTCAATTCTTGGGATTATTTCTTGTGTTCAGAAAATATCTATGCTTATGTCGTGAAATGCTTCTTTATATTTTCCTCCAGCAGTTTCAAAGTTTCAAGTCTTGTATTAAGGCCTTTAATTCAGTTTGAATTGGTATTTTTTGTGCAGGGTGAAATATACAGGTTTAGTTTCATTTTCCTACATGTGGAAATCAGTTTTTCCAGCACTATTTGTTAAAGTGGCTGATTTTTTTCCTCCAATATATTTTTGACAGTTTTGACAAAATCTAGGTGGTTGTCACTATGTGGATTTGTTTCAGGGTCTTCTATACCATTGACCTGAATGCCTGTTTTTTTGTTGTTTTTTTTCCCCCTCTTGCTATTACGGCTCTGTAATATAATTTGAGGTCAGGTGTTGTGATACCTCCAGCATTGCTCTTCCTGTTAAGGACTTCTTTATCTATTCAGGGTCTTTTGTGTTTCCATAAGAATTTTAGAATTTTTTTTTCTAGATTTGTGAAGAATGTCATTGGAATTTTAATGGAAAATGCTTTGACTCCTTAGACTGCTTTCAGAGGTTTACCCAGTTTTACAATCGAAGTTCTGCCTATCCATGAACATGGCCTGTGCCTCTTCTAGTGTCTTTAATTTCTTTCTTCAGTGTTTTAAAGTTTTCATTTTAGAGATTTTCACCTCTCTGGGTAGGCTTATTCCTAGGCATTTTGTTGTTTTTGAAGCTGAGCCCTTTTCTCAGTGAGTTGGCTACTTTGCTGAAAGTGACTCAGTCGTAAGAGTTTTCTGGTGTCATCTTCTGGGACTTTTATGTGTATGATCATGTTGTGTGCAAATAGGGATAGTTTGACTTCTTTCTTTCCTATTTTTATCTCTAATTTCTTTCCATTGTATTATCATTCTAAGACTTTGAGTGCTATACCAAATAAAATTGGAGAGAGTGGCCACCCTTGTCTTATCCCACCCCTTATGCTAATCTTCCTTTAATCTGTTCACACAGTCATCAATTTGATTTAGCACAGATGTATACCTGGACTGTTATAGTAACTAGTTATTACACATTTCCATTAATTTCTATTATACTCAGACTTTGCCCTATAGTCAGAGAGATTTCTGAGATGTGCATCAGCATGCATCTGTTACCTTCCCCTTAAAGACTTTTCTTTTTTTAAAATTTTATTTATTTTTATTTTATGTGTATGCGTGCATTGCCTGCATGTATGTAAGTGCACCTGTGTTGTGCAATGCCCGTGGAGGTCAGAGAGGCTGTTAGATCCCCTGGGACTGAAGTTACGGACAGTTGTTAGCTGCCATGTGGATGCTGGGATTCGAACCCGGGTCTTCTGCAAGAACAACCAGTGTTCTTAACCGCTGAGCCATGTCTCCAGCCCCTTGTCTTAAAAACTTTTCAGCTGTTGGCTTGACATTTCCCACAAATATAATTTACCCCTCTTGTTGTATTTAAGTCTTTTGATGTGTTGATTCTATCTTACCTCTTTTTCTAAACTTCAAAAAATTTTGGGTTAGGATATAAAGCAATGTTTTGACTCCATCTTAGCTCTCTTTTATTGTTGTTGTTTTGAGGGATAAAGGTATCTGACTCACAACTGCACGTTATAGTCAATCATGGATGTGAAGTCACAGCGGCAGGAGCTTGAGAGAGCTGATCAAATTACATCCACAATCAAGAGCAGAGAGCAATGAATTAATGCAGTTCAGGCCCCCTGTCCAGAGAATGGCATCCCCATAGTGGGTAGGTTTTCCCACCACCACAGTGGGTCGGTTTTCCCACCTCAGTTAACGTAATCAAAATCATCCCCATAGATGTGCTCACAGGCCAATCTGACGTAGATAATCACTCACTGGGATTCTTCCCTAGTGCCCCTAGATTGTGTCAGGTTGACACACCTAACCGTCACACCTGATGAAGATGACATGCTTACGTCCAGGTTTGGGGGTTATAATAAAACTGCTATAAGCAATTTTATGTAAGGTTTCAAAGTGAGAATATACTTAAGAATAGAACTGTTACGTTGTATAAGAAAATCTATAACTTTATAAGAAATTACAAACTATTTTGCAAAATAGCTTCACTATTTTTTATTTCTGGTAGCAAGCAAAGAGATAATTCTTTTTATTTTTCATTTTTTATTGATTTTTTGTGATTTTCATAAAATATAGTTTGATAGTATTTAGATCCCCTCCCCATCCACATCTCCTCCCACTGCCTCCATCCAATTTAATGTACTCTCTTACATATGTAACTTGGCCTATAGAGTCTGATTTGTGTCCCCAAATATCCTTCATTGTGGGTCCATTGACTGGGCCCGCCAAGAGTCCCATCCCTGTAAACCTTGTCCTTCCTGCTCCCAGGAGATATCACTTGCCAAAAAGCCCCTTAGGTTGTGTTGGGATTTCTTACTGACTCCCTCATGTGTAGGCTGGGATTTTGTCTGGTTTGATATTTCATAGAACTTGTGCATGCTGTTACCATTGCTGTGAGTTCATATGTGTAAGTGACCTGCTGTCTGGAAGACTCTGCTTCTATGTGGTCATCCATCTCTTCTGGCTCTTACATTCTTTCTGCCTCCTCTTCTGCAATGATTCCTGATCCTTGGGAGGCAGAGGTTTGAAATAGGTGTTCTATTCAGGGATAAGCAATCTGTGGCCACTTGTGCTCTTGCAGATTGACCAACTATGGATTTCTGTGTTAATCACCATCTGCTGCTGTATAAGGAAACTTCTTTGGTGAGAGTTGAGAGATGTATTCATCCCATGTGTAGAGGTTGCAATGAAGATGTGTCACTTAGGGTTAAGTATTTCACAGACATTTATCCTTTGAATTTGACCAGTTCTGGAACTCTGTGAT
Organism: Nannospalax galili; assembly: GCF_000622305.1. Taxonomy (NCBI): domain Eukaryota; kingdom Metazoa; phylum Chordata; class Mammalia; order Rodentia; family Spalacidae; genus Nannospalax; species Nannospalax galili. The sequence goes on along the minus strand of NW_008352272.1, from coordinate 29,829 downwards.
AGTCTCCATCTGTTGCAAAAAGAAGCTTCCTTGATGAGAGGTAAAAGGTGCACTTGTCTTTATATATGAGGATGCATATTTAAAATAAAGAAATTATGTTGGTCTAGGGATGTGGCAAAATAGATTTTTCTCTAGGATCTATGCCCTCTCCATCCATGTATATTTGGCTATATTTATAGTACCACACATGAATTCCCTCCCACTGAGTGGGCCTTAATCCCAATAGACAGTTGTTGATTACTTCTGAGGTAAAAGTGTCACTACTGCGTCAATGGTGATTGCTGCGCCAGTCATTGGTGTTTATTAGGCTATGCAGCTGGGGAGGACCATTAATTGTTTTTTTCCCCTTGGCAGCTTGTATAGTGTCCTCTGATACCATGAGAGCTGGTCTTCAGGGAAGAGGCTTCCAAGTCAGTTCATCTCCATTGCTCCAAGTCCTGTATCTAAAATGCGGCCTGTCTTCAGCAATAGAGTCTTACTTTCATGTTCTTGGAAGAAATCAAGGCTGTGGCAATAACCCATGTTGTTTGGGGATTCTCTTGGACTACCCTGACCAACAACTTGAAGGGAGGTTTCTCCTGCCCGGCACTGTGTTGTTTGTTACACAGCCTCCAGATATACATTTGCACTCATATATATTTATTGTACATGTATTTTTCAGTAGAATTTTGAACTAAGACATTTCCTGTGGTTTTTCATACCATATAAGCATTATATATCTTTCCTCTAAATTTTTTTAGGTTAGCATACAAAGCAATGGGTTTTGTTATGAAATTTTCTTACATATGTGTTCTCAGTCATCCTTTTCCCCATGTCCTCCTGCCTGCTCCAGCTGGTTCCCTTCCTCTTCCCAGTTAGTTTCTGCTTCTGTTTTCCTATCACTTGTATTCTATTGCTCATTATTCCACCTCAACTAAAAGCTCTTCCTCTCCACCATGACCCTCTTTCTAGTTTTGTTACCTGTATACAAACATATATTAACAAATAACCACACAGATAGACATATACACACATATATGGTTTTATATTTTATTTATTGTTTATTTTGTGTGTATGAGTGTATTGTCTACATGTATGTAAGTGTGCAATACCCGTGGAGGTCAGAAGAGGTCTTTGGCTTCCCTTGGAACTGGAGTTACAGATGGTTGTTAGCCACCATGTAGGTGCTGGGAATGGAACCCAGGTCCTCTGCAAAAGCAGTCAGTTTCTTAACCACTGAGTCATCTTTTCAGCCACCATATATATGATTTTTAAATATAGCTTTCACATATAAAATGTGCTGTATTTGCTGGCTTGGTGGAGCACACTTTTAACCCCAGAACTCTGGAGGCAGAAGGAAGTGAGTCTTTGTGAGATCAAGGCCAGAATGGTTTATGTAGAGTGTTGTAGGTCATCTGGGGCTACAGGGAGACCGTGTCATGAAAAATATAGATGTGGGGAAGTGATAAGAAACCCCAATCCTACCTGGGGAACTATGGACAATCGATGGCTGCTGGGATGGGGAGAGTCGGGGTCTTTCAAGGATGTGACTCTTGGTAGGTTAATGAAGCTTCAGTGGATGGACCCATACTGAAGGACACTTGGGGACACAAATTAGACTCTATAGGCCTTATTATATATGTATATAAATACATTCACTTGGATAGGGTACTAGGGGAGGGGCAGATAGGGAAGGGAATCCAAATACAATAGAAATATATTGTACAAAAGTCACAAAAATTCAATTAAAAATATGTAAAGCAGAAAAGTTCTGTATTTGCCTTTTTGAGCTTGGCTTGTTTTCTCAATATAATTATTTCCAGTTGTTTCCATTTGCCTACAAAGCCATGATTTCACTTTTCTGTATGGCTGCGTAAAATTCTTTGCATCTTGTCTCTTTAACACTATCCATTGCTACCCTGTGAGGCAACTTTATGTTGTGGCCACAGTGATATAATTGTCAAAATATTCTTTTTCTGATCTTCCTTCTAGAGTGCCTTACCTTCCATGACTGTCCAGAAAAATTGGTTCATACTTAGAAGTGTAGCTCAGCAGCTATACCTTTTCCTTGAAAAATTTTCAGGTTCTCTTCCACCACAAATCAGATATAATCATCTCTTCTTCCTCACTGCCCCAGTAGTTGTTAAAACATCATCATTAGATTTATTCTGAGGGACATGGTAAGTTTTAAAATATATTCTTCTTGAAATAATTATTGACTTCTGAAGGGCAAGGTCTGGCCTCCTAAGCTCCACTACCCATGACAATGCTGAGCACAGCGTAGGAATCAGTGTTTACTTAAAGCATGAGTGAATTGTAGACCTATCTGTCTCCTCAGCGAGCAAGGCTGAAACAGTGATTGGGAATTCTTAGTAGAGCCTTGTAGAGCATTAATGCCCATTTCATCCTGTCCCACTAAAAATATAACGTCTCTCATCTTCACAGTCTGTTTTCCTCTCTTATCCTAGATTTTTAAAAAGAAGTTGTTTATGTTTATTGCTTAAAGTCTGCATGCACAATCTACTATCAGTACAACACATTAAAACAATGTCTAATGCACAAATTGGTAACCAAATCTTTCTGTACCTTAGGGTTTTAAGAAACTGTTTATCTTAAATCTTTAACCCTTCATGGTTTTATATCCCAATTCCCAATACTCGCCTTAGGATTGCTCACTCAGTTTGTTTTTTGTTTACTTTGTGCCATGCTGGGGATGGAATCTAAGGTCTAATATATTGTATGCAAATATACTACCACTGAGCCACAGTGACAGCCTGCTCACTCAATTTTGGCTGCACACCGGAATCATCTGGGAAGCTTTATATATATTTACTGTATTTCATGCACCAGCATGGTGACAAGTTGTCTGAGCACAGCCTGGGTATCAGTTTCATTCTGATGGGCAGCCGGGCTTGAGATCTTCTGTTCTAAGTCTTGAATTGGTACTTTCTCCTAGCTCCACATGACAAAGCCAGTGACAGGAGATTGTTCTCGCTCTGTCAATTGCCTTGTGTTCTCTCTGTTCAGGTTAGTATTGACCTGCTTCTCACAGTGCAAGAGGAATTACTTTGGGGAATTAAAACGAAAATGCTGATATATTATTCATTATCTTTAACTTTTGCTCTTTCCTTGATATACAAAATAAACCTGTTCCATACCTTTGTTTGCATCTCTTCATATTCTTCAGTTTTTCTATTTCTTACAGAAAAGAAATTTTGGTTCTGGGGCATGGAAGCCAATGCTCTGCTGTCTTTTCTCAAGTTTTGCTTAACAAAATTTCCATGTCCCGCTGAAAAGGGGCATTCTTTCACTCAGCATCCCATCACATCCTGACAGGCTTCAGCTTCCACGTGGCAAGCAGGGTGAGGGTTAAAGCTGGCTCTGTCTATTGGACCTTGATCAGCATGGTCCAGGGGTCTTTCCAGCACAGCCGGAAGTGTCTTTTAGAAGAAGCACTGTGAGCACTGCCATATATCAGGGAGCAAGGGCAGATGCACGATTGTGGAGGAAGAAAGGCACCTCCTACCGAGCCCCATCACTGAACCTACCTTAAGAAAATGGCCCATTTCCTCAAGGCTGGCATTGAGCATTTTTATAGGGAGGGAAGGTGTCTTATAGTTCTCTTTGAGTTTCATACTTGTGTTGGACAGTTAAAGTCTTCTTCCACAGTAGATAAAAACAACTACACAAAGTCAAATACTGGGTGAGAGGAGGGGGTGCATTGAGTAGGCATGTCTGAAGCCCTTCGGATAACTTGACATGCTGGAAGCGAGGTGAAGATGAGTAGATCTACTGTGGTGAAGATAAGAGAGTGTCACCAGTAGACGAAAAAATTTGAGGCATTACTAATTTATAGGAAGCATAGATGATCAGATTTGCGGAGAAAAAAATAGGAAATAATTTACAACATATGGGGAAGTGGAATGTGGCCAAGTAGCTCAAACACAAGGACAACTCCAAGCTGAGAGTTAATAAAATGGAAAGGGCTTTAGGAGTGCCCACTGAGAATGCTCTTACTTCATGATCAGCTCTCAATCTCAATATCTCTCTCTCTCTCTCTCTCTCTCTCTCTCATATTTTTGGTGATATTTGATCAGGATCTAAAATTCTTAAATGTTCATTAGTTGTCTCTTTCTCACAGATGGAAAAATGTAGACAAGATAAACTCTCGGTTTCTAAGCTATAGAGTTCCCTGTAGAAATTTAAAAATAAATGGTTTCCATCAAAACTTCCTGAATCTGAATTTTCAGGTGTCTACACATCTGCATATTCAAATATTCCCAGAGAGGACTCTGCTGCACTTAGAATCAAAGATTATTAGTGGAAGGCGTTTTTTAGATTTTGAGTGAGTTCAACCAAGGTGTGCTAAACGTGTGTTTCAAAGGGACATCAGAGAGAATGGAGAGATGGAAATAATTATACAGCATAAGGAAACATTCCAGAGCTGACTTTATAAAGGTATTATCTTCAGACCAAAAGAAGAATCAAGGAGGAAACAACCTGTATCTGGATACTTTCTATTAAAACTTTTGTACATTTTGAGCAAAGAACCATCCACTTGTTTTGGGTGTAGCTTAGGTTATACGCTTTATGGAAGGAGGTATTGCAGACACTTTATGTTTTCTACTTGTGATTTTGTGCCTCAGTTTCCCTTCTTCTGTGAAGTAGGAAATATAATTTAGGGAGTTAAATGAGTTAATGCACAGGAAATTATTATAATAATAACTGGCAATAAATATGCAACAGATATTTACTATTTTTATTTCACAGAAGTATATGTACTCGGATTATTCAAAATGTTTATTTATTATGCAAAGCATACACAATATTTCAGTGGCTCCAGGGAGAGGGGTCCCTATTGTAACTTCGTGTTGCAGTTGTGGCTATGTCTCTAGAGGTGCATTGGATGTAGCAGGAGGCTGCATAGGATGCTCCCCATGGTTCTGCACAGGAAGATGTAAAAGATGCTTCAGGTGGACCCATTTTCCTGGAGTGATATACGCTAAATATAGTCAATTATTTCTAGCTTCCAGTTCTGAGTATAAAAAATTAATGTGAAGGCTGAAAGCAAGAGCGTGACTTTCCGAGGTACTCTGTTCACACCCAGGAAGCATCTGAGACCCCAGAGGAGCCTGGCTCAGTTCCATAGCGTGAGCCAGAGAGCCTCGTTTACGGTATCATCTGTAGCCAGATTGGAGCAGCTCTGTGGGAGTTTGGGAACAGTCCCGGGAACTTGGCAGCCTCAACGTACTCAATGACCTTCTTGAAACTGATGGTTCCCTGGAGCAACTTGTTCCTCTCTCCTCAGTCTCACAAAGCTCAAACGATAGCTTTAGAATTTACTATATGTGTATTAGACCCTCAGCTTTAGAGTTTATGGTCCTCAACACAAGTAGAGAAGAATATATAAATACTTCTAGGAATCAAGAGTCATAAACAAAGTCATAGGAGGGGCAGGGACATCCATTTTTCCCCATGGTGTTTTTTTTTTTTTTTTTTTTTTTTTTGGCTTTTTTGGACAGGGTTTCCCT
>NW_008352272.1:4932-24060 GCF_000622305.1 Nannospalax galili | reverse complement strand
TAGACCAGGCTGGCCTTGAATTCACAGAGATCCGCCTGCCTCTGCCTCCTGAGTGCTGGGATTAAAGGCGTGCGCCACCACACCCGTCCTCCCAACGTACTTTTAATAGAGTAAGATTTGGTAAAATTTGCGGTGCCAGTCAAGGGCCAGACCAAGATTTTTATTCTTTATTTATTTTATTTTTTTTTATGTGTATGAGTGTATTGCCTGCATATATGTGAGTGCACCCGAGTCGTGCAAGGCCCCGGAGGTCAGAAGAGGGCTTCGGATTCCCCTGGAACTGGTGTTAAGGACATTTCACAGCCATCATGTGGGTGATGGGAATCGAACCCTGGTCCTCAGCAAGAGCAGTCAGTGCTCTTAACTGCTGAGCCATCTCTCGACCCCCAAGATTGTTATTCTTACAGTGCCTTAGAACTAAAATGGACGAAGCGAACTAAAGGTATTCTGAGAGACTGGGGAATACCCTGGAGCCAAGGAAGACAGGATCTGAAAGCCCAGAGCTCAGAGGCAGGTTGCAGAGTGGCAGGAGTTTGAGAATCACACTGAGCTCTGGGCTCCTCATGAGCAAGGTACAAATGTTTACCATTGTGCTCTCAGCTCCATGTGAAGTGCCTGGAAAATACTCATGGATTTTTAGGAAGGCTAGCCTAGCCATCAGATAATTTTTAAAAGGATGGAGCTAGGAGTGAGAAGTAATACCATCTGGATGAGGCTTGTTTAAAGCTGGGTTCAGTGTCACGAGTGTTCAGAGTAGACATGAAAGTTCATGATCATCAACATTCAATTTCCTACTGGTTTTCAGGAACCATTCAAGGCAAAAAAAAAAAAAAAGCACAAGAGATTTTCCCTTGAGAAACTCAAAGTTTCACAACATGAATGACACTCTTTCATTCCACGTAGTAAAGCAGGGATTTTTCCAGGTAAAGAGACAATAAATATTCTGGAGTAATGGAATTTTATATTCTCAGATTCAGCTGCAAAAATTTTTACATAATTAAAATTTGAAATTGTGAGAAAGGATGGTTAACAAAAACAGTGTAGTTAGACTTGAGCCAATAAGATAGGCGCTTATCCTTCATTTTTAAGTTTTATGACACTATGCCAGGGTTGATAAATAGCAATGAAAGCTTTTAAATAGTCTCAGAATTCTTAACAACCACTCTGAGTTCACATAGAGAGAATGGAATGGAGTGACAAGCAGCAGAGACAGAAAGATCTGTTAGGGAGCCATTTTGTCATCCCAATAAGGATTGATGAAACTCAGAACAATACCAGAATAGGCAGGGGCAGAAAGTAGGGAACTAATTTAATATCTAGGAATTGAAATCCAGATGTGGTAACTACACAGATGTGGAAGACCTTAAAAATTACTGCAAAGTTTCTAACTTTGGAAATCAGGTGGATGATGACACTGCTTGTCCCAGATCAGAACACAAGGAGGTGAGACGTCATTAAGTCAATGAGGCATGGTTTTGTCGTCGTGCAAGACAGGCATTCTGCAAACATACACAGTGTAGTCTTTTAATTGTGTTTTCCTTACTGAGCTGATTGCACTAGGTGAAGTGTTGAGATACCTACGGACTTTAAAGTAGATTTGTTCTGTGTCAGTTCTGTGCGTGAGTCTGGAGGTCATCAGGGAGGGGCAGGCACTGGCCTCTTTGGGTCTTTCCTTCACTAAGTGGATTACTCCATTAAGGAGACAATTATTCCTGGTCTCTTTTCAGCCAGGGTTCGAAAAAATTTTCTTTCTTTTATGAATCTGATCTTGGTCCCCTAAATTCATGTTCTGTCTGTTAGATGATGTCTAACTGCTAACCCAAGTGTTCTAACCCATTGGCCGAGGCCAATCTAGGGCATAGTACCCATTTTGTATTCTTCACTAAGAAGTGTCTACCAGTGAACAACACTCAGAATTCCACATCACGTTTGTTTTCCTTTACCACAGTAACTCCACAATGGCTTTGTTTAGCCTCTACACCATTCACTAGAACAGGACTCTTTGAAAGATGCCACGGAACTCCTAACTGCTAGATGTAATGGAAAGATATTTATCATTTTCTGAGATGGACTCTGTATACAGCATTTGAAACTGATTATTCATACTGAAAATTGCTTCATAGATTTTTACTTTCTCCATTGACACATTCCCCCTTTTGTTTGCTTTTCTTTTCTTTTTAAGACAGAGTCTTATTACTTAACTCAAGCTGGATTTAAATTCATGATCCTCCTGCCTCAGCCCCCTGAGTGCTGGGATCACAGGCGTGTGTCACCAACCTCACTCCCTGCTCTTTGTACAGCTATATTCTTTTAGTTCTCCTTGTAGCCAAATCTTTATCTCTGGGAATTTCTTTTTATTATTGCTAACATACTAAAATCCTTTTAAAATTGGCATGTGGTTTAAAAACATGAAAGTGATGCAGAATAATACAATAAAATCCCCTGTGATCCATCAGCCAGAGATAACTAAAACGATCACTTTCCTTTTGCCCCCCAAATCTATTTTTCTCATTGAAGTAGATTCAAAATTGTGTCCAAACAATTTTCTTTTTCTTGATTTTTTTTTTTTTTGAGTTGCTGTCAATTTGGAGAAAACTCTACCAACCATGGTTTCCAGAGAACTGTTATCGTGTATATAGTTTGAAAAAAGATATGTAATCCTCTTTCTACCAGCCCATCTGTTCCCAGCTAGTTGGCCCAATAAGGAACATCTTGTAGAGAAATCTTTTCTTTCTACACCTAGCCTTCTGAAGTAGATCAAGACCAGCATGCCTTGATGAATACTTGGGAAGGGCTTCTTTATAACATTATAAATGTAACGAGGGCTTAATTTACAAGTGTATACCCAGAGGAATCTAACCCGGCAAACCACAGAGATGTTTGCACATTCATGGCTATTGCAATACTATTCATAATAATTAATTTATAGTTAATTATAATGTTTACCACTGGATGAATGGATAAAGAAAATGTATTTTATTCAGTCATAAAAGGCAATGAAATTATGTCAGTTTGCAAGACAGCAGATGGATTGGAGATCATCATGTTAAGTTAATTAAGTCACTTAGAATGAGAAATAACATGTTTTCTCTCATATGTGGGGCATAGATTTGTATATGTTTATTATATATTTATTACACTATGTTTTTTGTATTATCATATATACATATGAAAACATCATAATGAAACCAATCTCTTTGTATAATGAATCTATACTAATAGAAAAAGGAAAACAATTTCTTCAGAAGGAATCTAAGGTGGGTTCAGAAAACTATGTATGCTGGACTGTGGATACAGAGAGCTGCCAGGAAGGATGGACAGCTTGTGTTTTAGCTTCCCAAACTTCCCACTTATGGCAGTACAGTCCATGCTGGATGAAGGAGGTTGTGTATTAACTTGCACAGTGCCTTTGGTTGGGATAAAAACGTGGGTTGGTACAATATCACGGAAGAGCCTCTCTTGCCTTGAAGTTAACAGGAAGTGGCTATCAGGGTGAGATAAACTAGATTAGAGCTCAAGGTGCGTCTGACAAAATCTGCTTCAGACTATAAGGAAAAGACTTTCTTAACCAGGATATTGATATATAGCTAATTGAATTCTCTTAGGGACTTGTTTCTCCAGAAGAGTTCCAAGCCTAGAAAAGGGCCCAAGTTTGCTCATTCCTCCAGACTTCCCAGTTCCACCTGCACAGACACTAAATATGCATCATGGTTGAAGGACTTTGTCTCCAGTTCCTCCCTCACGGGGTTGGTCCTGAAAAATCACTAGACATTGGAGTTTTTTTCTGAAGTCTTTAGGGTAGCAAAATTTTAACAAGAAACTTACTTTCCCACCATGAGATTTGCTGACTATGTCTTTTAATTGCTATCACTGATCCTTATAGGTTCTAATAGACTACTGATCCCCAGATGGTGCTGATTTTGCCCCCAGGGTGTATTGACAACAGCTGGAGACATGCTTGATTGTCACAGCTGAAGGAAAATAGAGGGTAGAACAAAGATATCAACAAGATCCTTCAATAGAGTTGCCTGGCTCAAAGACGTCGACGGTGCCAAGGCAGCCACTGGCCAAGATACAGCTTGCCGAAATGATGCTCTTTTTCTCCATTCTCCACTGTTTTGTACTTAGGTTTTTTTCATACAATATTGAATAGTGAGAATCCATTGGCTATGATACCATGAGAGAAGGCACATGAGAGAGTTGAAGTATAAAACTGGGATAGGATGTCAGTGGCCGTTTTCCTGCCGTGTGGACTGGAAAACAGAGAAGTACAGAGGATCAAGACAGCACTGTGCTCAGGGAAGAGGAGCAGAAAGATTGAGTTTGGGCAGCTCGAGTTTCGGGCTGTGTTGGTAGGAGGGATACTTCCATGCGAATGCACCAAGATCTGCTTAACAAGCTATCTTTAGTGATGAGAACTGAGATTTTTAACAGGCATTTCTACAATAAATACCTTTGAGCATATTTAAAAAAATACACAAAAATGTTTGCACAGTGGTCATCAATAAATGTTTCAAAGTCAGATCACTTTGTCAAAAAATATTTTAATTAAAAATGATTTATGGACTGGGGATATTGTTTAGTGGTAGGTCATTTATCTAACAAGCACAAGGCCCTGGGCTCTATCCTCAGCACTGGGAAGAGGAGGAGAAAGAAGAAGAAGAAGAGGAGGAGGAGGAAGGGGAGGAGGAGGAGGAGGAGGAGGAGGAGGAGGAGGAGGACAGAGAGGGTCGTGGGACCTTACTGGGCACAGTGGCAGAGGCCTGTTATCTCAGCAACTGGGAGATTGGGATGGGAAGATCAAGAGTTTGGGGCCAGCCTGGGGGACATAACAAGACCCTGAATCAAGAAAAGAATTATATATTATCTTACTTCCCTCCAAAATAAATGTATTAGTTTACATTTTAATGAACAGTGATTAGAAAATATTGTTTCTCCAAAATTATTGCCAGTACTAGGTTGGTGAGTTTTCTGTTCCTATTTTTGTTTTTTGTGCTCCTGGGAACTGAAACCGGGACCACACATGTGCTCGGCAAGTTCTCTAAGCCACAGCTGCATTCTCAGCCTGGATATTTTCGATGTTTGAAATCTGAGAAAAGTTCATGTCACATTTTAAACTTTAAATGTGTGTGTGTTCAGCAGTGAGGATGAGTATCATGTATTTGCTTGTGATCTCTTCTCATTTTGTAAGTCCCCTCCTATCTTTTGACCAGTTTTGATTTGTAAGTCCATATTTTATTCTTGATTTGTAATCCATCTTTATTTGCAATATTCATTCTGTTATGTGTGTTGCAGCAATATTCTCCATTTTTACTTTGTTTTCCTATTATTTTTACTCATTTAATTTTTAAAACTGTGCGTGTGTATTCCTGGGTGTGAGTGCAGGGAGCACGTGGAGGTCAGTAGACCCTCTCAGGTGTTCATCCTTCCCTTCCACCTTGTTTGGCTTCCTTCTTGTTTTCCTTGCTAGCCAGCCCGAGTTTCCAGGCTGCCGTGTCTGCCTCCCATATCCTCACAGGACCACTGGAATTATAGATTCTCGTACTACACATTCAGCTTTTACAGAGTTCTGGGGATTTGAACTCAGATCCCCATCCTTAGTAAGTATCTTTTAACATGCCACTCGTATTTTAATGTTTTAATAAAATCTTTGTTAAATAGACAGTTCACACAGCATAGTGTTCTCATTTACACAATTCAATAGTTTTTAAATGCAGCACATCAATAAGATTGTTATTGCTAGCAGTGCTTTCAACTTTAGATCATTTTTGACAACTCCATACACATCTACCATCCACTATCATCAACCCCATTTCCCTCTTGGCTCCCTCCCACTCCTGCTAACCCCCTTGCTCCCAGCCGGTCCCCTTCTGCTTCCATGTCTTATATTTTTGTATGTCTATTAATTTTGACCTTGTAGGAATATACATTGGGAAAGTGCATACATTTTAAAAGCTCTTATAGTTGTATTTCTCAAATTTAAAATTTCAAGTTTCCTATTTATGAAGTTAAAAATAATAACACACAGTCTTAATTCATTCTGGATTTAATTTTTCTTTCTTGGGTTTTGTTTCACCATGGTTTTGACTTGTGGAATGAGATATGATGGTTCTTCTTCCCAAGTGTCTGACTTTTTGGATTTCCCACCCACAACCATTTGCTCCTGAAGTTCTTCCAAGTCTATCTGTGTAGTGTCTTTGGGATGTATCTCCTCACTCCACCTCCAATCTCTTCACCTTGGCTGAGAACTCGTTATTTTTGAACCCACATTTACCATAACAGCCTCTCAACGGGTTTCTCTAATTCCAGTTTTGGAACTCTGAAATTCAGCCCCAGATGTTGCCAGAGCAGTTTTTTAGAAAGAGCTTCTGGGGCCATTCCAGGAAAGGTTTTGGTTTGGGCAGAGTCATTTAAATTTTCTCTCCAAATTTTCACAAAAAAATAGTAACTGAAGCTTTTAAACTATTTCATATAGTGAAATATTGCCATGTTTTTGGTTTTGAACTTCTCAAGATTAAAAAGATGCTACAAGAGCCTCTTGCTTCAGGGGATGGAGTTTGGAGCTGCCTTGCCTTGGGTCTTTGGCTTAAGACACAGGAGCTACGGACTTAAAATAGTCTTCAGAGCAGGAGGAGTTTCTGAGACTGATGATATTCCTACCAAGACAGACATTTACTGTTACCAAGTATCCATGCTTCCCTCACATTTTCAAGCCTCCTTACAGTTAAGACTTGGGCCACCAAACTTTTTTTGTCAATGGGCTATAAATAGATGTTGTACGTGACATGTCAGGGAGAAGTTTCAAGAACCAATATATGGCAACTGCATTTCATTGTTTCCTTCTACTACCAGATAAGAGAAGCTCAGACAAAATATCCTGTCCATCCTGCAACCTGAAATGAGGAACCTAGGGCCAGAATTGCAGACAACAGTTAACGAACTCAGAAGAGTGTGAACCAAATTGGAGATGTTCCCATCATTCACTTAAAATTGTTTTTAATTTGTTTTTATTGAATTTTTGTGTATTTCATACAGAACACCTCAATCTTAATCATCCTTATACCCCTGTCCCCACTGACACCCTCCCATTAGTCCCCCCCTGCCACTGGAGCCCATATATTCTGTCATCCCTGTTAAGGCCCACTGTGTCAAGTCAGTGTCCCAGATGTTTCCCAGTTCAAGTCCATCCACTGAGGTCTAGTCAGCCTATCTAGAGTCCCTTGTTTTAGGAAGATCATCTCTTCTTCACCTAGCAGCAATCTGTTGTCAATATTTCTGCAGATAAGATTGGGGTCTGCTGTTCATTTTCCCAGTTCTATGCTGGGTTATTGTCTCCTTGAGTTTGCATGGGTCTTGTGTATGCTGACACCATTGCCATAGAATCACATGAGCATGTTCCCAGGAGCTTGTAGGCTTCTTTTCCATATGGTCTGGCACCTCCCTGGCTCTTACAATCTTTCAGCTCCCTCTTCCTCAATGATTCATGAGCCTTGGGTGGGTGAAGTTTAATAGGGGAGTTCTGTCCAAGGACCAGCGTTCAGCAGACTCTTGATCTCTACACTTTGGCTATTTGTGACCTTTTGTGTTCCTGGCCCTCCACTGCATGAGGAGCTTCATTAATGAGAACTGAGTGAGTCCTTAGTGTCCTCTTCTTTACCCCTGTTCTATGTTCTGTGAGCCTCAGGTGTAGAGGTTGCATGGTAGATGTGTCACTTACACAGACATTGTCTATTCTGGTTTTTTGAGACAGGGTCTCCCTGTAGTTGCAGCTGGCCTGGAACTCCATATGTAGACCAGGCTGTCTTTGATTTCATAGAGATCCACCTGCCTCTGCCTTCTGAGTTAAAGGTACGTGCCTTCATGCCTGGCCATCATTCACTTTTGTAGCATAACTCAACCAGACTTTCAAAGACCCCAGCTGGAACTGACAGCCTCCTTAAGGACCAGACTCCAAGCTGACACAGGGTCCCTTCCACCATACTTTAGTGATCAAAGAACTCATGGGCCAGCCCAGATTCAACATGTGGGAAATAGATGGGATGAATGCCAAAGAATTTGTGGCCAATGTGCATTTCTCACAACCTTCCTGTTAGTCACAAATAGATCTCTCCCATCTGAAAATAGATTCTCCATAATCCAAGATCACCAAAGCCTCATCCCATCATGGAACAGACTCAAGTCGCATGATATTGCACCTAAATCTGACAGCACAGATGAAGCCCTTTGGATGTGGTATTTCCATATGGTTCCCTTGATCTGAAGGCCTGTGATTTAAAGAGCTAAGTTATCTATCTCCAAAACCCACTCAACATGTATTACAAAAACAGAGATGGACACTTGACAGGGGGAGATGGACAGAGCAGTTACTGATCCATTGCAAGTCTACAGCCAATTCAGGAGCATAAGACAGCATCCTAGATTTGGACCCAGTAAACTCCTTAGTAATGATGGCCAATAGAGATGGCCGTGAGCTTCTGATATTACTCCACTTCATGCGAAATACATCAGTTATGGAACTAAATGCTGGTCTCAGTTTTCTTATAGTTCTAAAGACCTCTTTCCTTTTTCTCTTTAAAAAATTAATGTGTGTGTATGTGGTGTACAGTGTATGAACAGGTATGTGCAGGCTCTGTTGTATGCACCTATGCATGTACATGTGGAGGCCAGAGCAAGATATCAGGTATCCACCTCCATCACTCTCCACCTCATTCCCTCAGAATACTGTCTCTTTACTGAACCTGGAGGTAGGCTGGTGGCCAGAAAGGCTCAGATATTCCCGTCTCTTCTAATCCTAGTACTGGGGTTATGGGTGTGTATGGTCACACCCAGATTTTATGTGGGTGCTGGGGATTTGATCTCAGGTCCTCAAGCTTGTGTAGCAAGCACTTTTATCCACTGATCTATTCTCTCCATCCCCTCTTTTCATTTTGTGCCTTTTGTCCTTCTTATGATTTTCTGGTGCTTCCTCCAATTTAATTATCTTAAATGCGCTGTGAATTTCCCGTGATTCTTACTGGGCTTCCTTCACCTGGGTAAAAGCAGTGCTTCTAAATCTCCTTGTCACAGCCCCTCTCTGACTTCATTTTAGAGTTGGAATGCTATGAGACAACAGCCTCCAGATGTCCAGGTAATTTTTATCTAGTTGAAAGTATCCATGAAGCAGTCCCATAAATATTTCTGAAGTATTAACAAGGGATCTCAGCTCCATCCTCGAGGGGATCTTTGCCCTGAGGCCCTTTCTTGTGCCGAGAACTTTTTGCTGTTACGAAGAGAGGTCTCAGAATGAAGAACGATCTTACTTTTAAAGTTATAGGTCTTGGCACTTTTATATTTTCTCTAAATTCTCATTGAAACCAAAACTAAAAAGTTCCTTTTTCAAAGCGTACCTCACTCCTTTTGTACTTTATGTAACCAAATACAACCAATTGGCACTTTCCACCGTAGTCCTGGGAACCTCCACAGCTAAATCTATAAACTCCTTCTGCATCTTCTCTGCCTTACCTCAGGCAAACATGTGACTGTTAAAAACATACACTCTCTTTTCTCCAGTGTTTAGAACAAGTTCCTTGCTGAACTTCAAGCGTCACTGAGACGTCCTGAGCTCTTGCAGCTCTTGGTGTAAGACAGACTCAGAGGTAAGTTACAGGTCTTGGTTTATCTTTTCTTAATGGTAGCACCTCACTCAAAGTGCTCAGTTGTGTTCTGGTCTATGACTGGTAAATTATAAGCCACCACAAAACCTACGGGCATAAAATGACCACCAGTTTATTCTGCTTCTAATTATTTGGGTTAGGGATTGAATTAGGGCCCAGCAGGGACTGCCAGGCTCTGCTCTGTATTGCTTGGGGACTCGGTGGGGAGCTCCCAAATGGCTGAAGATGGCTGGAGTGGCTTTGTTGGGTCTGTGCATGGAAGCCCATGACTACCATCTTGAATTCTCTCTTTTTTGAATCACTTGTCCTGGAACCAACTTGTGTGTTATGACACCACCCTCAGGAGAGGGTAGTTCTGTCAGAACACTCAGGCAGCATGTGGAGAGGCCTGCACAGCAGGGAACTGAGGTGACCAACAATCACCTGAGTGATCTTGGTAGTAGATCTTCTGAGGTCTGCACGCAGTCAGGTGGGGGAATTCTAAAGTGCATTGTGTTTCAGTTGAGTTTTTTAAATTTGATCACAGTGCTCACTGAGTCGAAACCAATCAGCCACTCCTAAATTCCTGATGGAAATAAACTTAAATATTTGTTGTGAGACCTTGGGTTCAGTTCCTAGCACCATAAACAGCACATGCATCCCCCCCCCAATTTGCTATATTAAACTTCCAAAGTTGGTATAATTTAATGCATTGATTAATAATGTTATCTCACCCTGTTCTCATCACAGCATGCTGCATGCATCACAGTTCTCTGGGTCAAGAGCTACTATATTTGGCCCTGAATAAAGAGACCGTGGGCTTTATGTTAGGGTTTCAGGTTGGTCCCTTAGGGAGAGGATGAATGTTTTGTATTATGCACACAAAAGAGGAAAATGGATATTCACAGAGAGTGGGGGCATATCAATATATTCATGCCTGAGGGTTCGAACCAGCAACCCCTGTGCAGTGATGATTGGGGATGAGTAAACACGCTGTTTGCCAGCCCACGCCGCCCCCAGTACCGGGAACACCCAGCCACAACGGGGAGCCTAGTCAAGCAGGGACTCATTTATTGCAGGTGTTACAGAGCTTATAAAGGCACCTGGAAAGCCCCCCTCCCCCTGAGGGCATATCTTAAGGATGGTCACGTGCTGATCATGCACTCCTCAGCAGTGCGGAAGTATCCTTCAGACTTTTAAAACAAGTCAGGCTGTGCCCCAGTAACTTCCTCTCGGACTTCTGCAAGGTGGGGCCTTTAGGTCCCCACATATTCACAATTCAACATTTGCCATTTCTTGCTTAGAGGGGGTTGCACATCACTCCTCTGATGCTGATAGAGCATGCAACTTTCCTTGGCCAGTGATTTAGGAGGATAATCAAAGTGTTCCATGTTGAGCAGAGTATTACAGCGGCATGTAAGCACCTGCGCATCATGCATATGCACCAATATACACATACCAAACAGATTATCATGACTACTGTGTTTTGGGGGTGTTCTTAAATTTGTATCTCTCTATTTTACTTGTCTCTCCTTAATTCTACCCTTGCTTTGGATCAGATGAATTAAATTTTGTTCTCAAAAACCACATAATTTGACCTTATCATCTATTATAAACACAAGGTTTTGAATCCTGATAGCCCCTCAGAAGGATAGACGGGATTTTGTGGGTAGGAAGTGTCAAGAGGTAAAACATTCTAAGCCTTTCTGTGACTGAGACACCCAAACGGATAAAATAATTTGGACACAGTCACTCAGTTGATCAATTCCAAATCTTGTGTCCCAACACGTTATCTTTTGCCTCAAGATTATCATTCAGTTTGATACAATTAAAAAACCATCTCTAGATCCCTTTCCTCACAAACCCAAATCATGTTCTTGTTAAATATCATTTGGATTTTTGGGAGGAAATGTTGAGGAATAGTAAAAATCTGGAGTCTCTTTTCTTCTAACTCCAAGCATGATTTTACTCCAGTTCAGTCTATAAATTGACACAGATTATGGGATTGTGTGGCATTCAGCTTTATGATAATTACCTATTTGAATAGCTGATAAGAGTTAATTTATCCTGAAGACAACTAGGGATAAAGGAATAATTGGGTTATAAAATTAGAGCAATAACATCTGTACTTTCTACTACATTGAACATATTTGATGTAGAGAATATTTCAATTAGGCTGAAAAATCCATGAATGCATTTTCTTCCTTGAGAAGAAAAAAAGGCCTCGCTCACTAAAAGAATAATCAAAACTAGGAATCTTTGCACACCCTTGATGTCAAATGCCCTTAGATGACCTGCTGTGGCTAATATGAAATAGAAGGTTGGCTTTCTGTGACTTTAGTTCCATAGTGTAAACAGTTTCTGCATCATTAACAACTTTACCAAATTAAAGATTAGGGATTCCAGTCCAGACACTATAGACCCCAGCTTCTTAAACTGTGGATCGTGACCCCCACCCATATGGAGCTGCATGATTGAATACAGGGTCATGAAAATTTGGGCAGTAGTAAAAAATTTCTGATCATACAATAATGAAAAATTCACTCAAGAGCAAACACATAATGAATCCGAGGTGTTTCTGGCAGTGCTTACCTGTAGTGCATTACAGGACTTCGCTGCAATGTTGGTTTTGAACATACAACATGTGCACTTTGTATTGTACATGGCATTGTGCCACATGACAGCACTGCTTCCTGAGACACCTTGGCTCAAATTCGAGGATCTGAGACCATTTTATGAATCGCCGAGTTTCTTACTGTCCATGAAATGCTTCCTAGTCCTGTAGAAATGCAGCAGTTTAGTTATGGAAAGCAAAGACAATATTTTCCCACCATCATTCCTCAGCATACAAGTATCAAATTAGCATATTTTTCCTTGTATTATGTTAAGATGTTTGATTTTAAAAATGGCTGTTTGAGTTGCTGACTTGAATTTCATAAAAATTGTTAAATATGTCTTGGTTTGGGATTAAGACAGAATTTTCAAAAATTTCTGAAATTACTCTAAACAAATTTCTACGATTTTGTATTTTATATGAAGTGGTGATCTGAGCATCAGTGATTATAAAATCAAAATATCAGTCAACTCTGAAAAACACTGAAGATGCTGTGTGGACTGTGGAATCAAATATCCAGCCATGAGTTAATTCTTCATGTAAAAATAAAATGTACATCCATATCAGGATGCAAATTTATTTTGTCTCTAATAAATTGCAAAATTATGTATATACACCAAAGAATTATTCATAAATTTATGTATGAAAATTTTATAAAATTTTTATACTTTTTAATTTAAAAAGTATATCCATAAAGTCAGGGTTACATTAAAATTTCTTGGGGAAGAAATCTTAGGGACTGGAGAGATGGCTCAGTGGTTCAGAGCACTGACTGCTTTTGCAGATCATTTAGATTCAGTTCCCAGCACCCTTATGGTGGCTAACAACTGTCTTTAATTCCATATCCAAAGGATCTGAACCTGATGCCCTCTTCTGGCCTTTGTGGGCATTGCACACACAAGTGCACTTACATATACACAGGGAAAATACTCATACACAAAATAAAAATTATTAAAAACAATTTCTTGGTGAAAAGGGCATTTCAAGCAGGAACAATTTAAGAAGCTCTGATATAGGTAATGCCCTGTGACTTTGGGTAAATTTCTTACTCTCTCTGTGTCCTAGCTTTTTTGTATTCACTCATGATTTATGAACTGGTGGCCTTCCCTTCTTTTCAGATACTATGCTGAACAGTTGGGAGAGTAGTAAAACTTATGATGGCAAACATTTTATGAGAAAGGGAGGTCACAGAGATCCCTCACACAAGACCAAATTTGAGAAGTTACATGTGCATGGTAAAAAGGAGAACAGAGACAGGTAGGAGGGAAAGCATCATTTCCACATGAAGCAATAGCCTCTGGGAAAAGGGTGGAGTTTGCCTGGCTGCAAGCAACTGTAGACGACTCAAAACCTCAGTCTGACACCAACACAAAATCGGTCTGCTTCTTATTCCCACTGTGTGCTGAGGATTCAAATAAATTTTTTATTTTTATAATCTGAGTGATAGGAGCATTTCTCTCCACTGGGGCTGACCATTTCTACCCCTTTGTTAGGGCGCCCTCTAGAGTGTTGAAGAAAAAAATTCAAAGGAGACAGGACATGAACCTAAGCTTGAAGTATGCCACCTGCCCAGAGGTGGTAACACCCACAGTGGGCTGCACATTCTACGTCAATTAGCAATTAAAAAATGCCTCACAGGCCGGTTCAATAACAAAAGCCCTCAGTTTAGGCCCCCTCTTCCCTGGCGTGTCAGGTTGACAGTAGAAACTAACTGTGACAGTGCTTAATTCTTCTGTCTGCTGGAGTGGGGTTGAGAAGGACTGGGTAAGCTCATCCACACTCCCCCTATCCGGGAACTTTCTGGAACAAATGTGAAAGAAGGTAGCTTATCTGGAAAACTATGAATAGTTTGCTATGGCTGAGACACAGGCTCTACATGGCAAATAGTGCATGCAGAGAGAAAGCAGGGGAGGGGTTGGAGAGAGGGGTACATGAAGGGGCAGGTAGGGGAAAGGCTATAGGAGGCATATTTGCTTTCTTTTGGTCTTTTTGAGACCAGGTCTCCCTGTAGCCCCAGCAGGCCTGGAACTCACTATGTAAACCAGGTTGGCCTTGATTTCACAGATCCACCTGCCTCTGCCTCTTGAGTGCTGGAATTAAAGGCATGTGCCACCATGCCAGGCTTTATAGATTTGTTACTTTTTAGGGCAATGAAGGCCTTTGAAGGACATAGAGCAGGATGTGGTAGAGGCTATTGGGAATGGCAACATGTTGAATTAATTAATTAACTTTTTAGTACTGAATATCAAATCCAGGTTCTCACACACGCTAGCCAAGGTCTCTACCACTAAGCCATATCCTTGGCCCTGTGAAATTAAATTTTTTAAAAAAATAATTGATATATTTATTTTTATTTTATATCTATGAGTGTCTTGCCTGCTTGTATGTAAATGTATCCATGTCATGCAATGCCCTCGGAGGTCAGAAGAGGGCGTTAGATCTCCTGGAAGTAGAGTTAGTGACTGGCTGTGAACTATCATGTAGGTACTGGGAATCGAACCTGGGTCCTCTGCAAGAGCAGCCAGTGCTCTTAACTGCTGGGCCAGCTCTCCAGCCCCACCTGAAATGTTCTTAAGATGACAAGTTTTCTTCTAATAAGCTCTCACTATGTCACTGCTTAAGGTTAGGCAGAAGGTTGGGCAAAATGTTTGAATCCCTTGAGAGTGGAAGGAGAAATTTTCTAGTGATGAAGGTCATGGCATCTTGGCAGAGTCCGTACCAGGGGTTGGCATATCTATTCCTTTATTTGTGGGTGTGATCAATATGTGCTTTAGTATCAAGGGTTGGATTCGATTACCTGTAAAGACCAGGTTTACTTTATAAAGAGTAGCCTTCCCTTAAACTTCTTCCCATTCAACTCCAAGTGTTAAATTTATAAAGTGCAAACACACACACACACACACACACACACACACACACACACACACACATCCCAGTGGTTCCCCAAGATAAAAATGAAGCACTTCAACTTCCCAGCCATTTGATGCTGAAGAAAAGCTGCCATTTGCAACATCAAGCACTCCTCTGGCCTTAACGTCCTCATTTGAGAGCCCCAGTGACTCCCTGAAAAGGTGCATTGATGACTGTCTTGGTGCGTTTGCTCTATTGTGTGTGTGTTGTCACGCTTTTTTTCTCCAGCGCAAAATCAAATTGGCATGACAGTTTTACGTGCTTTAGGATGTAGAAGGCCCAGCATGAGAGTCGTTCCGTCATACTTATCTTTGGAGGAGCTACCTGTGGGCACTTGAGTCCATACAGCACAGCCTCTGCCAGCATCTCACCTCCTTTGTGTACAGGACTTTCTAAAAAGACCTATAAACACAGGCGCTATTTCTATATGTTGTAATGATGCTTTCCCCCTCTTTTCCTGCTCTCCAGAGCCCGTGCATGAAGAGCACTGTCTTAAAATGCAATAACTTTCTGTGATACTTTATCACTCTAATAGCCATAAAATGATCAAATACTGCATCTTTTTTTTTTCTGTGTAGTAGCTAGGGAAACAAATTC
Organism: Nannospalax galili; assembly: GCF_000622305.1. Lineage (NCBI taxonomy): Eukaryota > Metazoa > Chordata > Mammalia > Rodentia > Spalacidae > Nannospalax > Nannospalax galili. The sequence continues at coordinate 8,307 of NW_008352272.1, read as the reverse complement.
ACGGGCACAACTTTTTCAGAAAGCAAAACTGACTAACGGGCGGGGTTTTCCTTTCTAATTTCAGTCTGTTGCACTTCATTTAACTTACTCTGTTCTCACCTCCTTTTCTGACCCACATCATCAAAGTAAATGGTAGTCCACAGCTTGGATCGGAAAAATTCAGCTAAATTAAGTTCTGTGGAGGAAAAGGCTGATTCCTCTAAATGTCTCCACAGAGAGGTTGAACTTTATTCTCTGTGGATGGAGATTTTTTAGTTTTCACATATCCTATGGCCTTACTTTTAACAATACATGCAGTTGGGTTGTTATCAAACTAAAATGACCAGCACTCAACTCTGGATAATCTCACTCTTGTGTGTGTGTGTGTATGTGTGTGTGTGTGTGTGTGTGTGTGTTGTATGCATGTGTGTGCCATGCTTGTGCTTGTAGAAACAAGAACAAGACATTGGGTACTTTCCTCCATCATTCCCCACCATATTACCTTGAGGCTGGATCTTTCACTGAACTAGAAGCTTGCTGGTTTGGTTACCCTTGCTGATCAGCAACCTCTCAGGATCAGCCTGTCTTTGCTTACCAGTGCTGGGGTTACAGGCATGTACAGCCATGTCTGGCTTTCTATGTGAGTGCTGGGGATTGGAACTCAGGTTCTCACGCTGGCAGAGCAAGTGCTGTTACCCATTGAGCCATCTCTCCAGACCCTTAATCACTCTTTAAGAAGTCTGGTCATGGATTCTGTTCATGGGAAATGCATTCTGGACCCAGATTAAAGTTGTGGGCCACCATGCCTAGCTTCTCCACATCTCTTAAACATTGCCTTCCAAATGAACATTTTTTTATAGACAATACCCTGTTTTATTTATTGATTTAAAAAAGGTCAGTGATTATAAATTTTCTTTCTAATGTTTTTTTTCCTCTCTTTCCCTCCTCTCTCCCTTCCATTCTATGCCCTTCTCTTTTCTATTTTGTGGCAGGGTCTTGTCTTGGCGCCCATGCTGGCATCCAACTCTCAAGTGATGCTTCTAATTCAGGCTCCTGCATGCTGGGATTCCAGATGTGCACCACCACATCCGGCTCATTTCCAATATTTCCAAGTGACATTTAGAATATGTTTTATTGTAATTGGTACCCCCTCTTCTTGTACTTTAAAAAATACAACATTTTTCTTTATTTCTTTCAAGGATATGAGGTATAATTATTTCTGAATGAACTCCAGATTATCCTAGTGTTTTCCTTAAGGACCACCCCTTTTTAGGGTTTCTCACCTCTCGTTAGACCTCTCTGCTTTATTTTGTGTCATAGACTCATCTTCAATGAAAGCATTTCCTCTCCTTTTTGCTGTGCTCACTCCTCCTTGTTTATAGTGTCCAGCTGGCCCTGAAGGAACAGTTTTCTTTTGTGGGCTTTATGCTCTTGACACTGAACTGACCCAAGGCAGTGATGGAGCCAGTGGGCTGCTGGGTGGAACTGTAGCTGCTTCCTGCCCCGCTTGCTGTTCTCCTGTTGTAAGCCTTAGTGAACTTTCTTCCAGAGGTGCGAAAGGCACTCTAACTCCTGGGTTCGTGCGTTAATCCTAGCTGTTATCCCCTATACATTGCGAGTGATGCTTATTTCCCATTTTCTCATGGGATCCAAACCCCTGACTAACTTTTGTCTGTTGAGTAGCTCATTGATCACCTTGGATGACTCCTCAGGGATCTGTCCTATTTGGCTTTGGGGACTGGTATGGCACAGGACTTTCCTGGAAGAGAAGAACATTTTTATAGTTAAAGAAGGAGTAAAATTTTCTCTCTTACTCTTACAAAACTGAAATAGGGAAGCCTGTTGCTGTAGTTGCTACAGTAACTTTCTTTTTCTGGTGATCATGCAGAAATTTACCCTTAGGGCAATGCACTAAGAGTATGAACATGTTTTAGCTTTTTTAAAGGTGCCAGGTAGGAGAAACCTCCCTTTAAGTTGTTGTCAACTTGTTGTTTGACTACACTGTTTGTCAGTGTAGTCAAAGAGACTCCTAAAATGATGCAGGCTATTACCACAGTCCTTGATTGCCACCCAGAACTTGAAGAAAAGATCCCATTGCTGAAGACAGGACATACTTCAGACATAGGATTTAAAACAGTGGAGCTGGAACTGACCTGAACGCCTCCTCCCTGATGACTAGCTCTCATGGTATCAGAGAATACTATGCACGCTGCCAAGGGAGAAAGACCATCAATGATCCAATCCAGCTGTAAAGCCTAGTGAACACAACAATGACTGGCCCAGGAAACTATCTCTGTTGGTACAGTAGTGGCGCTTTTATCTTGGGGGTAATCAACAGCTGTTTAATTAGACATAAGGCCTACTCAATGGGAGGGAACTCATATGTGATACTGTAAACATAGCCAATTACACATCGATCATCATAGATCAGAGAAAAACCTGCTTTTTCACACCCCTAGACCAATGTAATTTCTTCTTGTATGCCAAATATGTATCCTTTTATTTACAGACAAGTGTGCCTCTCACCACTCATCAAAAAAGCTTTTTTTTTTTTTTTTTTTTTTAAAGATGGAGACTATTACAGCATTCCATAACTGGTCAAACATAGAATAAGTGTGAGATGGCCAGGCCCAACGGACACATTTACAATGGAACCACTGCACCTAAAGCTGAGGAAACACAGGGAACAGGGGCAGAAAGAATATTGATGCATCTCCCAGCTCTCACCAGAGAAGCTTCCTCATGCTACAGATGGTGACTAACCCAGAAAGCCACAACTGGCCCAAATCCTGAGAATAAGAGACTGCAGAGTGCTTGTCCCTCAGTAGGACACCTATATCAAACCTCTGCCACCCAAGGCTCAGGGACCATTGTGGTAAAGGGGGAAAAATGACTGTAAGAACCAGGGATTATGGATGACCACAAGGAAAAAAGCTTTCCAGGTGGCTGGGGACTTGCTCATATGAACTTATAGCAATGGCGTCAGCATACTCAACATCCATGAAAATTCAAACCAGACAAGAACCCAGTATAGAAGTGTGGAATTGGGTAAGAAGCCCCAACCTCAGCTGAGGAACTATTGGCAACTGATGACTACTGGGAGAGGAAGAGTTGGTTTTCTTTAAGGGAGTGACGCTAAATAGATTGACCAAGCTCCAGTGGACAGACGCACATTGAGGGACATTCAGGGACACAGATGTGACTTGATAGGCCTTAATATATATGACAGAATACATAAAATCTGGTGGGGGCACTATGAAGGGGATATGAATAGGGAAGGGGGTCTAAATATGATTAAGATGTATGAAATTTGCAAAAATTTTAATAGAAAAGGAAAAAAATCTTATAGTATATACATTTAAATAAACATTTTATCTATTATTTATTATTATTATT
>NW_008352272.1:0-4777 GCF_000622305.1 Nannospalax galili | reverse complement strand
CCTCTGCCTCCTGAGTGCTGGGATTAAAGGCGTGAGCCACCATGCCCGGCTCTATTATTTATTATTTTGGTGTGTATGAGTGTATTGCCTGCATGTATGTAAGTGCACCTGTGTCATGAAATGCTCGTGGGGGTCAGAGGAGGGTGTCAGATTGCCCTGGAACTAAAGTTAATGGGCAGTTGTTAGCTGCCATGTGGGTGCTGGGAATTGAACCTGGGTCCTCTGTAAGAGCAGCCAGTGCTCTTAACTGCTGAGCCATCTCTCTAGCCCCTAGTATGTACATTTTAAAGTTATTACTTTTTATTTATTTAAATTAAAATCTTTATTTTTATTCTGCCCTGTTAGTGCTGATTGAACTCAGGTCCTTACATAGGCTAGGCAAGTGCTCTACCACTCAGCTGGGCTGTGCACCCCCAGTTCTTATCATTTATCTTTTGTTGCTGTGTGCTTGAAGTAATGACAAGTATTTTAAAACATATTCCTGTGATTCTCCCCTTGACCCTATATGAATCTTGTGTATTTTTGTGGGTGTATGGTGCTGGGATTTGAACCCAGGGCTTTAGGCATATTAAATAGGTGATCTACTGTTGATATAGGCCCATCCTTTGTTTCTTCAGTTTCCACCCCCACCACCTGCAGTAGGCGCTGTGGGGAACTGCTTGGATTCCCCCTCAGGACTGAAGCGCTCCCCAGTGCAGACTACTGACTGTGTATGGTTGAATCCCAGCCCAGGAATTTTCCTCAGCTGACAGAAACTGCCTTGCCCAAGGTTACAGGCCTTCCTCCGAAGCAGATGCATCACAATGACTGGCCAGTGGGTGGCATGGAAGCCAGAACACTTTGTTCTAACTCCGGACAATGATAAAGGGCCATCCTGGATCCAGAGCTCCCTGAGAGTTGGCCGAGGGCCTCTGCAATCAGCTGTGCGGTAGCTCAACTTCTCCTTTTATATATCTTGCTTCACTTAGGTGTTAATTTCAAAGTGCCCCCAATAAGGCTGCTGCTCACAGACTTCCATCTCTGAGTCTATCTTGAGGAAACTAATTTAATTTAAGACACTGCCCTGTGGGTGGAGAACATGGAGACTTTCCTCAGGGCCTGGCCTGCCTGCTTCCCCATAATAGACGGGTGTAGATGTCTGTGAGATGAATGCATGAATGAAAGCAGAGCTGCCTGAGTTTGACCTGCTCAGTTTTCTCAATCGACATCCTTTCTGATTTTTATTACACTAACTTGGGCTTTCTAAGGATAAGTCTGAGAGGTAACCTATATTCCTCACTATGCAAGTTTCTATTTTAACTGAACTTTAGTGTTGCTTGGATGAGCCTAGTGAAGTTGACACTTTGTTTGAAGATGAACTGTTCAAGCACATGGTATTCATGTGGGAGGCAGAGGCAGACAGCAGCATAATCACAAACTGAGCACGGACTGTAAACTGAGGTTTGGCACCAGCCAGGGACGGCAGCATTGGAGGAAGGGAATAAAGGTAACTCCTATTCAAACATCACCCAGGTCAGCACAGTGTGGTACCTTTGCCTCCCTGAAAGCTGACTTGAAGTCTTTGCTCAGCATTCTTTTCCTGGATTGACAATTAAGATTCTTCTGGCAACTTTAGACTTGGAGAGCCCATTAAACCAAGCCTGTTCCTTGCAGGGGAGATGGAAAGGTAGATTGATGGGAGAAGCTGCATCTGGAGGTACTACAGTGTATCAAGAGGAACTGTTTCATAAATGCACTGTCAGGTGCCTCTCATTTCTCTAAGAGGATATTCAAATGATACAGTGTCATGATTTGTTAATAGCCATTAAAACATATGGGGGCTGGGGATTTAGCTCAGTGGTAGAGCCCTGGGTTGGGTCCTCAGCTCAAAAAAAAAAAAAAAAAGCACAAAATAACAAAACATATGCATGCCCTGAGTTGTTGTTAAGGTGACCACCAGCGGTGGATGCTGTTGTTTATCTATCCTGCATCCTACTTCTCTTTTGTGTGTTTTCAAAGCCTCACTGCTATATTGGATGTTCCTACCTGTTCCCCAGTCCATTTTCTAAGGTGAGATTCTGGTTTCTTTGTAAAAATCATGAAAATCATATTTCACTTGCAAATAGTTGTTTCAGAAACCCAGATCAAGTAAATTAGTTGCTGCTGTTTCAATAAGTGACTCTCAAATGTTTCCCAGCCCATGGTGATACTGGAATGTTATAAATCTTTAAGAGGCAGGGCCCTGAGGGAGGAAATGGGGTCATTGGAGGTAGCCCTTGAATATGATATTGAGACACTGGTCCCTCCTTTCTTTCTTTTGCTTCTTGACTGCCATGATCTCTTGCCATGGTGTGTCAATATCCACTGACCCAGAAGCAATGCAGCAGACTGTTGACTGAAAACTTTGAGCCAAAATAAGCCTTTTCTCTTTATAAGTTTATTATCTCAGGTATTTTGTCACAATGATGGAATGCCAACTAACATGTAACACTCTCTGATGACTGTTAAAAATAAGGTAGACACAAGATTGTGGTGATAGACTTTTGTGGTTGAAGGATACTTATTTTCGCCCTGTATCACAGTATGTAAAGTGTAAAACCCAGTTGTTTCTAGGGACCATGCAAGGAGTTGTCTTGTGAGCATGAATAAAGCCCTGTGTGTAGATAGAGAGGAAACAGAGTCATCAGAATTCAGAGATGGAGACAGATAACTTATCCTGGGTTCTTCTACCCCTGAAAGATGACATAAAAGATGATAAAGCTCTTTATTATTTAAGTTGGTCAGATTGAGTTTCCTGCTAATTATGGTTGAAAACACCCTACTTGGCACATATACTTAGGCACTATCATTGCATGTGATGTATAATTCCCTTTGTCACTTAAAGAGAGCTTAACTTTAATGATCTGGGTAAGTAAGGAGAGGAATCTAGCATGTGTGAGGCCCTGGACTCCATCCATAGCAACACACACACACACACACACACAGACATGCACACACACACAAACACATAGACACACAAAAGCAACAGACCCTTCTGAGTTTATTTCCTCTCTCAGCCAATTTCGCAATAAAAGAGTAAAAGAATGAAAAAGTCTTAAGTATACAATGATAAGAAAATAGAATAATCATAAGAAGAAAAAGAATGAGATATGGGGGAAAGAAAACTGGTGACACAGAGCGAAGGAAGCCTCAGCCCCAGTAGAAAGTTCAAATGGAGATGCTGTCAGCATGACCTTTCTTGAACTGAAAGTCCTCAGCACTGTGAGATGCCCGATGCAGAGCAGGTAGGACTGCATGTGGGGCAGAAAGTGAGGTGATCAGTCTATATACAAAATAGTCAAATCTTCTCTACACTGGAAGAAATAACGCCTTGGAGTCCAGCATCTATTCCACACTTGGAAAATGGAATGATTTCTTCAGAGAAATTGGCAGTCTCTAGACAAATGCTCTTTACACATTGTCATTAGGGGCTTAGTCTGTTTAAGCTACTGTAATAAAATGTCATGAACTGGCTAGTTTATAAATGGCAGATGTGTGTTTATAACAAATCTAGAGGCTGGAAAGTCCAAAATCAAGACATCAGTGGACTTGCTGGCAGGTACACCTGCTTCCTGGCTCCTATGGTGATTTCTGGCTGTATCTTCACATGGTGGAAGTTGGGAGTGTGTCCTCTAGATCTTCCAAGGATACAAACCCTATTTGTGAAGTTATCCTTGGGATATGATCACCTCCCACCATCCATGCTTCCCCATATATTCACATCAGTGACAAGGTATCAATGTACGAACTTTAGGAAAGGCGCAGCATTCAAACATAGAAGTCACAGATCATAGTTCCTCTATTTACTTAACAAAAGATTTCACTTGGAGCAAATTGGCAGAATTAGCCAGGCCCTTCCTTTGATCTGCTAGTGGCTCCACTGACTGAACTTCCTTGTTCCTGGGCACAGAGTTCTTCAAATTGCAAAGTTCCAAAGAGGAAGAGGGACATCAGCAGGAACAGAAACAAAATAGAATTCTGGAGCAGACAGACATTGTGCGAGGGACAGGAAAGAAACTTGAAATCTATTCTACTGTGTGCTCTCAGTGAGATTTGAGATGTTGCAATATTAAAAACAGGAGCAGGACACAATGAGATATGGAATAACCATACGCCAAGTAACTGCTACAGTTTCCTGATGGTGCAGACACACCCGTCAGAGAAGAGAACAATTCAAAGCAATGGTCTGAAGAAGAAACTTAGGAAATGTCTCCAAAGTAAAACAGCAAAAACAAAGTGGGGATGCCAGATGCAGAGCAGGTAGGATTGTGTGTGGGGCACACAATGAGAATGAGATCCTGAAGATCGATGAAGGGAAGAAGGGGAGATGACAGGAAAACAGCGGGGGAGCTTTCCCAGAACTGAAAGGTATAATATGCAGAGACTGAATGAATGCCAGGGCCCAGCATGATGGATAATAATACGGTTTTTATATCTTTAAAAATATTTTGTTTATTACTTTCATTTTATGTGTATTGATGTATTACCTGCATGTGTGTAAGTGCACCCATGTTGTGAATGCCCACAGAGGTCAGAAGATGCTGTCAGATCCCCTGGAATTGGAGTTATAGATGGTTGTTAGCTGCCATGTGGATGCTGGGAACTGAACCCAGGTCTTCTGCAAGAGGAGCCAGTGCTCTTAACTGCTGAGCCATCTCGTTAGCCTCATGAGCAATAATAATCTTAAAAATCTCCACGGGTGTTGGGGCCTCTGTCATGTGAAGTAGACGTCTCTTCATATCCGGATAGCTCACGAGCT
>NW_008352271.1:223039-224504 GCF_000622305.1 Nannospalax galili | reverse complement strand
GTTTGTAAACCTCAGGAAAACCATAAGCTTCATTAGAGGAAGCCATAAAGGTTCCTTAGAATGGCTAATTGGCCCTAAACTAGCAGTTTGGCCTTGCTCAAGCCCTATCAATCAGTCACTCCTGAGACTGAGAGAGACTCTTTGTGGAGCCCACCTGTCTCCTTTAGGGGCATAGATAACATGCCTGCCAAGTCTGAGGAAATAGTCTTAGGAAGAAGACCCTCAATCACTCCAAGGACACCAGACCTAGGCACTAAGTCAACTCTTTGCAAAGTGCAGCTGTGCCTAGCAACTTTCATATAAAATCCCCAAGTTCCTTTGTCACATCGTAGGTGACTGATCCCATGGAAGCCTCTACCTCTCACTGTGCCTTCTTTCAATAAAAGAAGATATAATCTTTGCCTGTTGCAGGTCTGGCTTTGGTTCTTATTTCTTAACTTTAAACTCCTTTCTTTTCTATTTTCCAATAATCTAACAAAGAAAATGGAATCGAAAGAAGGAAGGATGGGTGTGTGGAAGAGGAAATGATGACGGAATGAAGGACGAGAAGAGGATAGGGAAGTTGATGGAGGTTTGTAGAGAAGGAAAGAGAAGGAGCAAAAAGAAAATAGTGAGATGGGGAATTATATCTGTGGTTTAAAATCCGGTATTTGTGTTCTATTGCCAGTTGGACAAATTTAAGCTTGGAACACCAAGTTAAGATTTTCCTGTCTGGCCCAAACCAGTAGAAATCTGTGGCTTAAAGTCCGGTACTTGTATTCCATCACCAGTTTAACAAGTTTAAATTCAGAAACCAGTAATTTATGGTTTTCATTTGGCCAAAACTAGTAGAAATCCACTTGCTGTCTGTCAGAGTCCTCACCCAGCACTAGGATCCAATGGCTCATCTGCTGAAATGAATACTTCCTCACCTAGACATGTGCTCCCGCTCTTCTTCATCTCTATCTACTGTGCTTTCCACGCATTTAATCCCACTTCAGTCACTAAATTGACGATTTAATAGAGTTTTACACCAAATATTATGTAAGAGAGAAAAGGATATAAAATTGGCTTACATAGGGTTTAGTACTAGTAAGTACAATATTGGAGAGTTTCTAGATTACTCTGTGACACTTTAGTCTTCAGTGTATATTTTTCAACTTACCAGGTGCTCAGTCTTGAACAATTCTTGAAGACTCAAATGGCAGGTGAAGTTTGTTCATCTGCTGGCCATAGGATCTATGTTAGGAGAAACATGTTCTTTCTCATGTAGGGACTCACTGTCAATACGTCCACCACCCAAGTTCCTCTGCATTCACACTATAAACAGCCTGAGGATTCAGAAGACAACTGAGCACAGAGAAGAGGCTTTGACTTCCAGTCATTGCCACAATTCCCACACATATCAATCAGGAATTTCCAAATCTTCATCTGTGTTGCACACCTAAAACATAAACTACACTGAATTCAGGGTGCTCCCTGGGGA
>NW_008352271.1:215459-216751 GCF_000622305.1 Nannospalax galili | reverse complement strand
GCCACCACTCCCAACTTATTAATGGACATAATCTGGACTAATGACCTATAATTAATACCAGCAAAACCATGAACTTGGGTCTGTTGACAGGATTCCTTGGCAACCTCAGTTTAGTATGCCACCCCAAAAGATAATGAACATGGGTATGCTTGAGAATTAACATATCAAATGGCTGAACGCAGCATACCCACCCATTGGAAACAGGGGAGGTTGGAAAAAACTCATGATCTTGGATGAGAGAGATTCTAGGGATGAAGAGGCCTGATGGTCAATTGACATAAGATGAGCTGAATTTCAACTTTGCACTTCCCCAGTGAGACTGTGGAAATCTTTTGGAATAAACCTGTAACTGTGGCATGGCCCATCAGCACAGTTCAGAGAGACATCTGAGGGAATGGGTGTCCTTCGGGTTGAGGCCTACTCCAAAAAAACTTGTTAAGGTTTGTGACGGAAAAGTTCCCAGAAAAATCCTGTATCTTGAACTGAACTTTCTGCAATGCTCACCAGCTGATTCAATGATTGTGGAGAGTTTGAAGCATTGCAGAACCAGAGACTATTTACAACTTATCTTGAGCCATCTTTACCCCACAAACATCCACTCCTTACCCCCCTGTTTCTGACTTAAAACTCTGTCACTAGTAGAACGTATTAACTTAATAAAAAAAGAGTTCCCACCAAGCAAAAGGCTAAGAATGTCATCAGCTATCAAGACCTATAGTAGCATTCCCCCCCAGTTTGCTATGACCTGCCTACTGATGTACCCAGCCATGTATGTGACAAGTGTCTTGATTTATGACTTTTCTTTGTTCTCTTACTATAAAAACTTCCTAAAACTGTTACCATGTTGGAACATGGTATTTGAGAAAACCGAAATCCCTGTTCCTAGACCATAGTTCCTCATATTTGATCCAGAATAAACCATCTCTTTTATTCGTTTGTGGTGATAGTTATGTTCAATGTGGGGCCCCAGAACGATCAACTTTTCACTTGAGGAATCAGCTGGATTGGTGCTAGGTACCAGCCTGGACTCCCTCGTAGCCCACCATCTCATATGGTCTTCTGGAGTGGCAATTGATGATTTCTTCCTTGGGGTTCAAACTTCTCTGTATTAGTTGATGTCCATTGGTTTATTCTGAGCTAGTGTTCAGGATCCTACTTGTTTACATATTTATTTGATTACTTTCTTGCTTTAAACGTGTTTGCTTTAAAGGGTCCATTTTTGTTTCCTTCAGAGGCATTTTATTTACTTCTTTTTCTTTTTTTTGTTTTCTTTGTTTTTTTATTTTTTTTAA
>NW_008352271.1:210362-211489 GCF_000622305.1 Nannospalax galili | reverse complement strand
AATTAAGTAGTATTGGATGTAGATCTTCTTTAAATGTCTGATAGAATTCTGCTGTAAATCCATCTGGTCCCAGGCTTTTTTTAGTCGGGAGGTTTTGTATTACTGTTTCAATTTCTTTTTGTGATATGGGTCTGTTTAAGGTGTTAATCTCTTCTTGGTTTAGTTTTGGTGGTTCCCATGTGTTTAGATATGCATCCATTTCTTTTAGTTTTCAAATTTAGTAGCGTATAGGTTTTTTAAAGTATTCCTTTATAATGTTCTGTATCTTTCTGGTGTCTGTTGTGATGTTTCCCCTTTCATCTCTGATTCTGTAGATTTGGAGGTGCTCTTTCCTTCTTTTGGTTAATTGGACTAGCGGTCGGTCAATTTTGTTTATCTTTTCAAAGAACCAGCTCTTGGTATTGTTGATTCTTTGTATTGTTTTCTTTTATTCAATTTCATTGATTTCTGCCCTAACTTTTGTTATTTCTTCTTGTCTGTAGGGTTTGGGTTTTGTTTGCTGTTGCTTTTCAAGTGTGTTGAGTTGCAGTGTTAAGTCATTTATTTGTGTTCTTTCCGATTTTTTGATGTAGGCACTTAGAGCTATAAACTTCCCTCTAAGAACCGCTTTCAGTGTCTCCCAGAGGTTTTGTCGTGTTGTATTGTCCTTTTCATTTACTTCCAGGAATACTTTTATTTCTTTCTTAATTTCTCTTTTGACCCATTCATCATTGAGGAGTGTGTTGTTTAATCTCCATGTGTTCGTGTGGTGAGTTTGGCTTCTTCGGGTGTTTATTGTTAGTTTTATTGTACTGTGGTCTGATAGAACACATGGAATTATTTCAATCATTTTGTATTTGCTGAGCTTTGTTTTCTGTCCCAGTATATGGTGGATTTTGGAGAAAGTTCCATGGGGTGCTGAGTAGAAAGTATGTCCTTTGGTGTTTGGGTGGAATACTCGGTAAATATCTGTTAAGTCCATTTGATATATGGTTTTGTTTAATTCAGATGTCTCTCTGTTAAGTCTCTGGCCTGTTTACCTATCTAATGGAGATAGTGGAGTATTGAAGTCCCCTACTATTAATGAGTTGGGGTTAATTTGGGTCTTATAGTCCTGTAGTACTTTTTTATGAAGTTGGGCTCACTGG
>NW_008352271.1:209833-210209 GCF_000622305.1 Nannospalax galili | reverse complement strand
CTGTACTTTTACCCTGTTATACCCTCGTTGGAATTCTTTCTGCAACCTCTTCGGTATAGTCGTTCCTTTCTTCAGCTCTTTATATTGCTCCCAGAACTCTCTGTAGGGCTGGTTTTGTGGACAAGAATTCCTTTAGCCTATTTATGTCATGGAAGATTTTTCTTTCCCCTTCAACTATAATAGACATTTTGGCTGGATATAGTAATCTGGGTTGGCATCTGTGGTCATTTAACACTGGGAATACTTTGGTCCAGGCTCTTCTGGCTTTCATAGTTTACATTGAAAAGTCAGCTGTGATTCTAATGGGTTTTCCTTTATATGTGACTTGTTGTTTCTCTTTTCCAGCTTTCAGAATTTTATCTTTGTTTTGTGCATC
>NW_008352271.1:195541-208937 GCF_000622305.1 Nannospalax galili | reverse complement strand
GGGTCTGGAATCTTCTAAGAATGATTTTGGCCTCAAGAACTTGGGTGTTGGACTGACCTGAGACCCTGGCCGTGGCCGTGCAATGCAGGGATGCAAAGGCTGATGGGGTGGAAAGAAGCCCCAAGATTTCCCAGGGAGTTGATTGAGTAGCTGGGTTGTACTGGATGCAAAGGATCAGGGAGAGGAAAGGTAAGCCTCGGAGCCCCAGAAAGAGGCTGTCAGCCCCAGCAAGAGGCTGGTAGGTGTTGCAGGACCAGGGAAGTAGAGGGAGGTGAGGGTGGGGCCAGGTCCAGAAGCAGTGCCCCTGGGGCCCAAGAAAGGCACTAAGTTGGTTTGGGTGAGAAAGGTCAGGAAGCAGTATTGGTTCCCCCGGTGTCTGCGGCCCCAAGTCTAGGGATGGCGCAGGTCCCAAACTAGGAGTAGCGAACAGTGGGGGAGATGTAAGGGTGAATGTGGCTTGGGGAGTCAAGGAGTGGAGGGCTGTGCTATAGACTTACCCCCAGGGGGCCTGAGGATAGGAGTCCTCTCTGTCTATTTTTATGTGAATTTCAAGAATTAAATTCAGGTCACCAGGTTGCTAGCTCTTTTATTCACTGAACCATCTCAATGTTCCCTTTTGCTTTTTGTTTTTCCTGGCAGATTCTAAGGTGCTGCTGGCAGGACAGTAACAGAATTACAGCCTTCAGCCCTTTGAACTTTTATGATCTTACTAAACTTAAAATACATGTACAACTACATAAAAATATTTTACATTCTTTTCTATGTTTTTTTTTATTAAATTACCATGCATTGGGGGAAGCCAAATAAGATAACATTTCTACATGTGTAAATGAGCTTCAGAAGCATGGCACTGACAATCTTTTCATGACCAAATTTGTTGTGTTCAGGACCGATGCTTAGCATCACTCATTTTTGCTTTATTTACTCTTCAGAAATGAAACAATTAAAAGAATGTTATTTTTATTTTTTATGTGTGTGTATTGCCTGCATGTATTTGAGAGCACCTGTGTTGTGCAATGCCGTGGAGGTCAGAAGAGGGCTTGGGACTCCTGGAACTGGAGTTAAGAAGGGTTCTTAGTTGCTATGCGGGTGCTGGGAATCTAACCCAGGTTCTCTGCAAGAGCAGTTAGTGCTCTTAACCACTAAGCCACTTCTCCAGCCCCCAGAAATGAAACAACAAAAAATTTTTAATTTAAAAAACTTTATGTGTATGAATGTCATGCCTGAATATATGTAAGTGCACCCATGTTGTGCAGTGCTTACAGGAGGCCAGAGAGGGCATTGCATACCCTGGAACTGGAGTTATGCATTGTTGTTAGCTGCCATGTGGGTGCTGGTATTTGAACCCTGATCTTTTGCAAGAACAGACAGTGCTCTTAACTGCTGAACCATCTCTCCAGCCCACTCTAGTAGTATTTTAAAAGATAATACTTTATGGGCTGGAGGAACAGTGCAGCCATTAAAGGCTAAGTCTAACAACAAAAATGTTAAAATATTTTAAAAGATAATATTTTATGACAGATAATAGGCTAGATAATGTAATCAGTGTGCTAGAAATAAGTTCTTGTTCTTTTTAAAAAAATTTTTTTTCTTATTTTATGTGACTGCATGTAGGTAAGTGCACCTGTGTCATGCAATGCCCACGGAGGACAGAAGAGGCTGTTGGATCCCCTGGAACTGGAGTTATGGACAGTTGTTAGCTGCCTTGTGGGTGCTGGGATTCGAACCCCAGTCTTCTGCAAGAACAGCCAGTGTTCTTAACCATGGAGCCATCTCTCCAGCCCAAGTTCTGGTTCTTAAAGAAAGAGACCTCCAGTCTTATATAAAGCATCTTGGTAAGGCAACACTTTATTTATGATGAGGAGGTTGCAAAGTTCACAAAAGCAGAGAAGCAAGGACCCTTTGATAAAATTTGTATCTTAACACAATAGTGCTGTGTCTTTTCCTGGTTGGCTGCGGTCTGACCTCACAGTCTTTCATATTCAGCTAGTTTTAAAAGAACTGGTACAAAAGAAATGAAGGAAAGGGAGAAGGGGTCATCTGATCAGGCCATCAAGTTCTGGGAATGTAACAGGGCCTTTTCATAAACAAAAGCTTTACAAGGTGGGGAAATTAAAAGATTTGAATTTCTTGTAAAGTTTTACTATGTTTGACAGGAAAACTGATATTTGATGTTTGTTACAATTGTAGCCTGGGAATACTACTACTTGTTGCCTGGGTTCCAAGCCACTGTCTTGTCTATCTCCCAAATATCTGTGCTGCCATCTCTCCCTAACCAACTGGTCTGCTCACAGGCTCTGTGCACCTCCACCTGGAGCCTACTGGCTAACTATTGCTACTGCTCAAGGACACCGAGGAGATTGTACCCTGGGAGAAGCCCAGGACAGGGAAAGTGGGTGAGGAGGGGTGCAGACACACAAGGGTACAAGTGGGTATAGGCAGCAAGAAGGGAATGGAACCAGACCCCTACCAGTCCTCCAGTCCAGAGGCACAGGGTGTTTTTTTTAGGTAAATTGATTCTTTGTAGTGAGTTGGAGGACTTGAGGCTGGGTTTCTCCCTCCAGGTAGTACTAGAATTTTCATGAACATTTTAATTGCCAGATGAAACTGTGGAAGCTTCAGGGCTTTGTTGAAGGCAACTTCTTAGTCAAAGGAATGGAATCTGAGCTTGTTGTCTAGCCCTGGGTGTAGACATGCATTCCAGTCTGTCCAAAAGACTAAAACATTACATGCAATGGGACTTTTCCTAAGAGTTTATTCAACTAGGCTTGTCAGTCACACAGGAAAACTGCCCTACAGGGAACTGTCCCACAAACTTCTAGAATTATGTCTCTTTCTTTCTTTCTTTCTTTCTTTCTTTCTTTCTTTCTTTCTTTCTTTCTTTCTTTCTTTCTTTCCTGTGTGTGTGTGTGTGTGTGTGTGTGTGTGTGTGTGGTTTTTTGAGACTGGGTCTCACTGTGTAGCCCCAGCTGGCCTGGAGGTTGATCTCCCAGAGAACCACCTGCTTCTGCTTCCCTAGCACTGGGATTAAAGGCTTGTGTCACAACATCTGGCTATACAGTCTACTTTCTTTTTTCTTTTTTTGGTCTTATTGAGACAGGGTCTCCCTGTAGCCCCAGCTGGCCTGGAACTCACTATGTAGACCAGGCTGGCCTTGAACACACAGAGATCCACCTGCCTCTGTCTCCCAAGTTCTGGGATTAAAGGCATGCGCCACCACGCCCAGCAGCAGTCCATTTTCTAACGTAACTCAGCAATGTCCCTGTTGGTCATTGCCCACTCTCAAGAGTGCTTCATTTTATTAAATCCACTTTCTACAGTACAACATTTAGTAAACTCTGGCTTCTACACTATGTACAATATGTCTCTTTCAAATTCATTTGACTGAGAACATGAGGACTTTGGAGGCTAACACGGAACAGAGTGAGATCCAGATGACAGTGGGACCACCAGGAGAGCTAGGACCAGGTACTGAGACTGAGCAATTAGACCTCAGAGAGATGAGAGGAAGGAGGGGTAGATGGACATTTGTGATAACCTCTGGGTGATTCTGAGTGTAGAACAACTTCCCCAAACCCTCAGCTGAATATAGTCTTGATGATTGAGAGTGAGAATTGAATTTGTATTTTGGGTTGGATATTCCTGATCATCTGGAAGTGGGATGGAAATCATTACAGGTGGCTAACTGTGGCTTTACAGGGACCAAAATGCCACCTTTTTACACAACTAGCGCATCTTCACTGTTTCACAATGTGACAGAGGGTGTATAATCTGACCAGAGTCCTCAAGCATCTCCCAGCTGGCCAATCCACTTTATAAGACCTCCCAAACATCCATGCCTGTATATAAAAGTGGCGAAGGTCCTTAACACAGAGTCATGGAAATATTTAATGGGTTTCTGTCTTTCTGTGAAAGTGAGGCAGAATAGAAAATGTTACCATCTAGGGGATGTTGATGAAATAAAGAGCTCTCACCTCAAAGGTATAAAAAAGATGGTTTATTCTGGAGCCAAATATGTGTAACCATGGCCCAGGAACACAGATTTTGATTTGCACAAATACCATGTTCCAGTGAGGTAGCAATTTCATGAACTTCTTATAGTAACATAACAAAGAAAGTCATAAATCAACATGTTCTTCAAACACATTGGTGGGTACATTCACTAGGTGGATCACAGTAAAACAGGGGGAATTCTATAGGTCTCAGATGCTATCTAATGACATTCTTAGCCTTTTGGTTGTGGGAATTGTTTCTTTGTTAATATAGTCTGTTAGTCACAGATGTTAAGTCAGAAACAGAGGTGGGCAAGGAATGGCTATTTATAGGTTAAACGTGGTCCAAGATAAATTGTAAATAGCTTCTGGATCTGCAGCATTACCAAACATGCAGTAGTCATTGAAGGCTAATCAGTTTGTCAGCCTTGCAGGAAGTTCAGTCCAAGGTGCAGGATTTTTCTGAGAACTTTTCATTCACAGTTCCCTTGTTGTGCATGTAGGGGCCACATATTTATTCCCACATTGTTAGGAAAGGCTTCCTAGGATTTGATGTAGAGGATGCTGAATAGTAGGCAGGAAGAGTAGTCTTTAGGAGAGGGGAACCACTGGGAAAGCCGGTAAGAAACTCCTGGATCATAGCAAAACTATTAGCCATCATGATCCGGATCTGATTTTTTTCTTTCCTTTTGTCCTCTATATCTGACACAACATTTGAATGTGACATATAATAAGATTATTATACTTTCAAATAATCATGAACATTGCTTTGCCTAATGGAGTAAATGCAACAGATTAAGGAAACAAACATTAAAAAAAAAAAAAGAGATTGACCTTGTTTCCTCCTGTATTTATAGTTATTTGTACTCTATGAGTTTTATTTATTTATTTACTTATTTTATTTTTGGTCTTTTTCAGACAGGGTTTCCCTGTAGCCCCAGCTGGCCTGAAACTTGCTATGTAGACCAGGCTGGCCTTAGACTCACAGAGATCCACCTGCTTCTGCTTCCCAAGTGCTGGGACTAAAGGCATGTGCCACCATGCGTGGCTCCAGCTCTTTTATTTGTATTTGGAGTATTTAAACAAATCTATATCTTCCAATCTTTGGATTTCTTTTGGCCAGCTACACCTTATAGCTATAACCTCATGTGGAGTGGTTAGTTCTAACTCTAGCAGCTCTTATTTGTGGATAATAACTTGATTTGTCTTATTATATTGGTATCATACCATATTTAGTTTGGAAAAGTAAATGAAAAACATAAGAAATTATATAACAATATAATCTTTAAACTTTCCTTTAACAAGAATGTCTTCATTTACACACCAAATATTAACAACATTAATAGAAGCAAGAGGTCAACCTGTTAGAAATTGGAATTTTATAGGCCTTTCAGACATAATCAAGTATTCCTTTTTATTTTAATGATTAAAAATGGAAATAAGTCTCTAGAAGAAGTCATTGTAGTATTATTGAGTTCCTTTTATTAGTAAAATATAGATATTTCTTAATTATTTTTTTAATCCTGGCTAATTGTATTATACATAACACCTTAAAAGCTCATTTAATCAAGGAACATCAGTACTCAAAGTATAAAATATCATGAATACTGTTGTATTAGAGGTTGATGTCTTTTGTGTAATTTGGGTAAGAAGAGTTAACCCAAATCTTTCAGTATCCCATATAACAGTCAAAAAACTTACTGTAAGGTAGGTAGAAGTCTGAGTATGCCATAGGGCCTCCCAGAGCCTTGCAGGTGTGATAGTAGGGTTTACATCACCTGGAATTTGGGTCCACCAAGTTACCCCTATGAGTTGGAGCTCAAGTGATTGGAGGATATCATTAGGTCCCTACATTGTGGTATCCAGTCACAGTTACAGGGCAGATAGTCATTAGGGCAGGTTATTCTGCAACAGGAAATGCAGACAGCTGCAATAGCTTGACCATTGTATCCAGAAATCTGTCATAACTTACCCCTAATTTTTTTTTTGTCTTTTTGAGACGGTCTCCTTGTAGCCCCAGCTGGCCTGGAACTCACTATGTAGACCAGGCTGTCCTTGAACTCACAGAGATCCGCTTGCCTCTGGAGTGCTGAGATGAAACGCATGCACCACCATGCCTGCCTATTATCCCTAATATTCATGGCAACACAGTAATCTAATTGTCTGCATCCAGTTAGAAATTTTCCTTTTCCTTTAGTGGGAAAAATGACCATTTCTTTGGATATAAGGGTTGTGGCTCTAAAACAGAGATACCCCAAAAGGGAATTACCTTAGGCAGATTAAAATTAGGATTCTGCCAGTCCAAATCCCAAAATTTTTCTTTATGCAGATTATACTGAATAATTAGGAAGTTCTGCCCTGGAGGTAGTGAAAAATTTGAATCTTTTCCAGGATAAAGACTTGGTTCAAGTAACCTAGAAACTTTAGGTAAATATGTAGGCATAACAACAACATGGTCAACAAATGATATAGTATTATAAAAGTCAGTATTGGCCAGGCGTGATGACGCATCCCTTTAGTCCCAGCACTACAGAGGCAAAGGAAGATAGATCTCTGTGAGTTCAAGGCCAGCCTGGTGTACATAGTGAGTACCAGGCTGGCTGGGGCTACAGGAAGATCCTGTCTCAAAAACAAACAAAAAATAAAGTCAGTATTAAATCCAACATCTAAGGAAGTATACTAAATTTCAAGTCTCTCAGAAAATTTCTATTGTGTGTGTGTGTGTGTGTGTGTGTGTGTGTGTTTGTGTGTGTGTGTGTGTGTGTGTGTGTGTGTGTGTGTGTTAGGGTTTTAGTTCATTTTGCTTATGGTTCTTGATTGATGACACAGTTCAAAGTATCATCCAGCCTTTCTGAAGTCCACATGGATGTGTCCTCAGGATGGGTTAGTGCACGTTTAAGGTGGGAAATATGAATCCAATAGCTCATCCCCTGAAGTTTTGCAGCACAGGAGGTATTTAACTGATAAACTCCTTTCCAATGAGGCTTGATGTGTCTTTTCCAGTAGACGAAATCACCTGGTTTTAGTTTGTTTAGTTCTTTGTCTCCTGGGAGCTCACTGTGGGAAGATTCTGCAACCAATTTTGAATTCTTAATTATCATTTGTGTAAGCCTCTTACAATAGTGCATGATATCTCCCTTTAACAGAGATGGTTCATATAATCCTCCTCCCATTCTCATAGGGTATCCAGTGACTATTTCAAAAGGAGATGATGTTTTCCAAAAGGGGTAGATCTAAGATTCAGGAGAACTAATGGATGTGATTTTGGCCAAGGAAGACCAAGGAGCTGAACTTAGAACCTCTGCAAGAGCTGGCCTCTGTGGGTGCTGGATCCAACTTGAGTCTCTCCAAGAGCAGCGAGCATTTTTAATGGATGAGCTGTATCTCCAGTTCCACCTAATTATATCTAAAAGAAATTATTATTGTTATTTATTTCAGTGTGTATTGTGTATGCCTGTGTTTGCAGGTGTGTGCTACTGGATGCTGTGAGGGTCAGACAGCAACTTGCAAGAGTTGGTTCTCTGGTTCTCATTTTCTACCACCTGAGTCCCAGTTGTCAAGCTTGGTGGTAGGCATCCTTATCTGCCGAATCGCCTTGTCCCCTTTTAAAAAATCTTCTCTGAGAGTTTCTACCCTTTAGTGGGTATTTTGGGGTCATTTACATTCAATGTAGGTCTCAGTAAATTGGAACTTGTTATAAAAACTGTAATGCTGGAAAGAAGTGAAACATATTTACTTACTAATATAGAATGCATTTGTGGGCTCTGATCACAGTAGGTAAATGCAGCTGTAGAGAATCAGGTCTGCTGGTGGACAACAGAATGAGTGAAGGCAAAGGACTCAACCCTCTGACGGAGGAGAAGAGTGAGTGTCATTCTTTAGCAGTGCTTTTTACACTTCAAAACTACAGTTACAAGCTTGGTGTTTGTGCCAGAATACATGCAAGAATTAGTTTCATAAAGGACAAAGCACATTCTACAGGTTTACATTTAATCAGTGGGCTACAAGGAATATACTAGTTTCTTACACAATCTATAGGTTTTGACAATTTCCATCCAGGAAGGCTAGTCAGCCGGTGATTATGATTAACAAACAATCATCCTGTGTTTTGCAGCACCATGACTTAGACTTAGGATGTTTTTCTCTGATCTATGACTAAGGGAGCGTTCCATGAGCCCAACATTACTGTTTTCAAGAAATGTCCAGACCTCATCTCTGACCGCTCTTAAGCCCTTCCTTGCTGTTCTCCTTCATGCAGCTAACCAGTTCTTTAGAATATGCTCTCCAGCCAACTTGAATTAGACTCTGTAGAGGGACAAGTTTGATTGTTTGAACCAAAATGAGAACATTAAATAAACAGCAGTCCTCACTAATAACATTGTGGCTTTGCTGTCAAGTGTAGATACCCTCCCCTCTTAAAAAAATTAAAAAAGCTTGTGAGTATTTTGTATGGCTTGTCTGGAAACTTCTGTAATCTTGTTTTACTAAAATATTTTTTGGTAATTCTACTTTGCCTCTGTACAGTTTACTTACTGTGTTTATTTCATTTTCCCAATGTGACAATCTTATTTAACATTAAAATGGATGGAATATTCTGTTTTGGTCCTCACCACCTGACAAACTGATTGGCAAGAGGTGGATTCTGCCCGTTTCTTTTGCAAGTTCCTCTTACTATATTACTGGGTGGAGTATTTATAAACAGGCTCTGAGCATACCTAAAGCATCAGTGTCTTTTTTACCTCCTGGAAATTTGAAATCAGTCTGTTACCGAATTAGTCAGATGATCGTTGCTGTCTTGCCACGATGTTTGAAAATTGACTGTACCGCAGTCATAGCAAAGGAAACAGTTGTGACTGACATGAAGAACTTACATGCATTATCCACACTTGTGCCTCAAATGTGGGTGAGGACCCTTCTGTTTCTTGTCTGATAACTTCATGTGTGATCACTGGTTCATGCTGCTGGGAACTAGCAGGCATTTGAGGTTTGCTGAGGCTTTTGCAAGTCTTCCTTGTAGATCAATGAGCAAATCCCCAGCAGCCAGCTTATGGAAGTGTCAGAGTTCCCTTCAAGAGCATTAACTCTTACAAGTTAGTAGGTCTTGCTTTTATCCACCTTGTATTTGCTATGAGAACTTTTATTTTTTAGTTTGATGTTAGTCATTTTTTCTCCACTGATAGAGCTCTTTCCCCCGACAATTTCCATATCTGATTCCTGATTCGTTTTAAGCCATAAATGTTGCCAGTCACAAATTTGTAAATGTTCATCATCTGGCTAGGAATCTTTATTAAGGTAATGGATATTGTAGCCCATTTGAATTCTTCTCTCTTATTCTCATAACTTCTGGAATCTCTTCAGAATGTGGTATATTTTACTGTGTTTCTCTGTAAGATAATTGTCAACTAAAATTACACTTTCAACATACAAGAACTTCTGATGACTTGTAACTGATAACCTCCCAAACGAATACATTTTGTTAACAAATGTTAAAATCAGAATAAAACTGCTAATGACTCAATATTGTAAGTTTTTAAGCTTTTAATAGAAGTTCTTATCTCATTGGCTGAGGGCATATTTGATCACAACTAAAGAGACCATCTCTCATTTTTAAGAATGAATGTCATAAGACATAATAACTGTCAATCAACTTCATTTCCTGAAAGCTAGCACTGTTCCTGGTTGTTGCTGGTGTCATACAGTAATTTACAAGTTACTAGAAAGTCAGGTTCTAGTGTCCCCTGAGGTTTTAGTTTCTGTAGTTGCACATATATGAATTCTGGTTTTGTGGCATTACATTAATTTCTTTTACAATTTTGATAAATCTATTCTCATTTTTGATGAGACTTGCTTTCTCAGTCAGTGGGAAGAAGCAAGAGCCACTGTGTGTCTGAACTCTTACAGGAGAGGTCAAGGTCCTATTAAGTACTGGCAGCTACTTCTGGCCAATGGACCCATTTTCCTTGGCCTACAGTCAATGGTTCAGTAATTTGAATTCCATATCCACATTTTAAAAACTCTGGATATCCATGTGAAAACTGTAGGCAATATTTGAATGATCTGAAGGTGTGGAACTAGTGAGCTGACCCATCGCGGTACTGGCACCTATTGGCAGGAGCGGAGTATCAGTCATTTTAAGAATAGCATGTGGAGCTGGCCATGGTGGTGCATGCCTTTAATCCCAGCACTTGGGAGGCAGAGGCAGGCAGATCTCTGTGAGTTGGAGACCAGCCTGGTCTACATAGTGAGTTCCAGGCCAGCTGGGGCTACTGGGAGACCCTGTCTCAAAAAGACCCCCCCCAAAAAAATGTCATAGCTGGGCATGGTTGGCGCATGCCTTTAGTCCCACCACTCGGGAGGCAGATGGATATCTTTGAATTGGAGACCAGCCTGGTCTCCATAGTGAATCCAGGCCAGCTATAGCTAGAGGGAGACCCTGTCTCAAAAAGACCAAAAAAAAAAAGAGCATGTCATTCTCTCACACACACACCAGCCCACTTGCTCCTGTATGTAGTCTGTTTCTTATCAACCTTTGGCTTTGTAGGCTCAACTAAAGGAAGGAATTTGCTTGACAAATAAAAACATTTAATATTTGCATGCTGCTTGTTGGGGATGAAGACACCAAAGAACAGCATGGAACTTTCCCTTGAGGACCAGGCATTCTGTTTAGGGGGTGGGCAGCAAGATAGTTGGAGCTCTTGTCTTGGAGACAGGAAGTACTTGAAGAGGTTAATCTTCTGGGCTCCAGTCAATTCAGCACTTCCAACCCTCAGGCAGAGGGGAACAGCATGTAGAAAGCTCTGGCAGAAAAGAACAGAACTCAGATCTATTAATAAGTGACATCTTGAAATCAGTTCTGCTCATTGAGATTTTTTCTCAATTTTTTTTTTGTCTTTTTTAGACAGGGTCTCCTTGTAGCCCCAGCTGTCCTGGAACTCACTATGTAGACCAGGCTGGTCTTGAATTCACAGAGATCTACCTGCTTCTGCCTGCCAAGTGCTGGGACTACAGGGTAGCGCCACCACATCCGGCTTTTTTCAAATCTTGCCGTATCAATATGAGCTTGATGGTTTGAGTTTGAATTTTTGTTTTGTTTTGTTGTAGTTTACTTTGCTGTGAGTTGCCTTCCACTGTGAGAAGGCCATTATCCATGGTTCTCTCCAATCTTAGACCTGCAGAGCCAAACAGTGCCATGGGAACAACAGGAATTGGCTTTATTTTTTTCCCATTTGGTGGTTTAGGGATGTTTGCTGAAGTCCCTTCAGTTTCCATTACTGCAGTAGCAAGGTTTTAAAAATGCAGTATCTCAGAAAAAGTTGTCCAAATACAAAATGCAATGAAAAAATTGGTACTTAATTCATCAATCTATTTAGGAAAAACATAACATTTTGTTTGAATAATGTATTTTTGGGCTGGGAGCAACATTTTGTTTTGCTATTTAGCACACTGACTAACCTATCTTAAGGAACTATTATCAGGGTTTTTATTTTATTTTATTTTTATTTTTTGGTTTTTTTTTCAACGTCAATATCAACTTTATTTTTTATTTTGTTTCATTTTGTGTATATGAGTGTATCGTCAGCATATATGTAAGTCTACCTGTGTCATGCACTGCCTACAGAGGTTAGGACAAGGCATAGGATCCTCTAGAACTGGAGTTACAGACATTGTTAGCTGTCATGTGGGTGCTGGGAATTGAACCCTGGTCCTCTGCAAGAGCAGCCAGTGCTCTTAAACCCTGAGCCATTGCTCTAGGCCCCTTGATTTGGTTTTTCTAACTAGCTTACAAAGTGGCAAATTTCCTTATGGCTTTTTCATACAGACTGAGTTTTGGCTGACCCTGCCCCACTCCTCTTCTGGACTCATCTCCCTGCCTCCTACCCCCTCCCCGCTACCCTTCTACCTCAGTACTCCCCTGCTACATTCCTATCACTTGTGGTCTTCTACCCAACCACTCCTCTCCTTTGAAGCCTTTTTTCTCCCTCTCATAAGCTTCTTTCTAATTTCCTGGCATTGGTACATACTGAGCTTACTCCCACATAAATGCACACATATAAAAATTAGAAGCTAGGATTTGTATATGAGAGTCACTCTGGGGTACACAGTCTCTTGGGAACTCTGATTAACATAGAAATTCCCTCCTAAGAAAATAGGCATAAGGAGGCCAGCTTCAGCAAAGGATCTCAGGGAGTTCCTCCCTAAGATGAGCACCTGTGTGGAGCACCAACCCCATTGCTAGGGATTGGCCACAGGAATTCAATAGGCCAAGCCATTAAGTCATGTATTACAGCTGTGTACACTAAGGCAGGCAGCTTACTGTCCCTACCTGAGTTAGTGGCAGAACAAGGTATGCATTCGAATGACCCAAGTCCAGGCATTGACTTAATCAAGTACTTAATAGCCCAAGAATATCACAAAGCAAGCAAATGATACTTTCCCAAGACTGCAGAGAAGCAAATCCTCAGTACCACTCTGTGTCTGTCGAGCAGACAGATGGAAGATTGGGTTAGGGTGGAGGCCCTGGAGACAGAGAGCCTAAAGAGAGAGAACAGAAGTAATGTACTTTGACATGAGGGGCTAATACACCCACAAATCATTCAGGATGTGTTGAAGAGAGGGAGAGCTGACTATGTGAGAAAGCCTCCTATCCCTCCCACTTAGTCCAGGGCAGGGAGAAAACCCAGGAAGGTGCCCCCATTAATCCTAATAAAATGAATGTCTTGATATGTGAACATTTTTTTCTATATGAATGAAGCTGTTTTTATCATGTAGTACTGCATAATTTTTTTTAATTAAAAGAAGCATTTCATTACAACAGCATTAACCTATTCAATAACATTTTTCTGAGCTAGGATACATCTCTTTCAAAATTGGCTGTACATTTCTAGGTTTACAGATGATTTATTACGCTTACATAGCTTGATATGTGAACATTTTTTTCTATATGAATGAAGCTGTTTTTATCATGTAGTACTGCATAATTTTTTTTAATTAAAAGAAGCATTTCATTACAACAGCATTAACCTATTCAATAACATTTTTCTGAGCTAGGATACATCTCTTTCAAAATTGGCTGTACATTTCTAGGTTTACAGATGAATTATTACACTTATATAATCTTTTACTCATTATTAACTCTACAAGACATAAAATTAAATGAGGTTCCAACATTTAAAAAAGATCTCCACTGCATTGTAAAAACACACAGTTTCATACAGAAAAATTCATTTCAGGGCTCTTGACATTGAGATGCTTCCACATGCATTTCTAATCTCTATATACATGACTATCACTGGTCACAGTCACCCACCTTCTGAGCTCCTCGGCATCTGAGCATGAATACAAACTCGTCAGGTAGACAGCCTTCCTCTCCCACTAGAGCCTCCATACTCTGCTATCCCTGCCAC
>NW_008352271.1:193899-194114 GCF_000622305.1 Nannospalax galili | reverse complement strand
TTTGCATTTCCCTGATTATTAGTGATGTTGAACATCTTTTACGATGTTTCAAAGCCATCTTTACTTCTTCTGACAGAACTCTCTGTTCAGCTCCTTAGCCCATCTTTTACTTGGATTACTTCTTGTCTTGATTCTCTGTTTTTTTGAGTTCATTATATATTCTGGATATTAAACCTCTGTCAGATGTGTCGCTGGTGAAGATTTTCTCCCATTCT
>NW_008352271.1:191314-192145 GCF_000622305.1 Nannospalax galili | reverse complement strand
AGATGAGTTTTGTTTCTTAATCCATTCATCTAGTCTGTGTCTTTTGACTGGGGAGTTTAGTCCATTAATATTTAAAGATATTAATGAAAGATGAGTATTGAATCCTGTCATTTTTTATTGTTGTTTATATTGTTGCTATGGCTGTACTTTTACCCTGTTATACCCTCGTTGGAATTCTTTCTGCAACTCCTTGGGTATAGCCATTCCTTCCTTCAGCTCTTTATATTGCTCCCAGAATTCTCTGTAGGGCTGGTTTTGTGGACAAGAATTCCTTCAGCCTATTTATGTCATGGAAGGTTTTTCTTTCCCTTTCAACTCTAATAGACATTTTGGCTGGATATAGTAATCTGGGTTGGCATCTGTGGTCGTTTAACACTGGGAATACTTTGGTCCAGGCTCTTCTGGCTTTCATAGTTTGCATTGAAAAGTCAGCTGTGATCCTAATGGGTTTTCCTTTATATGTGACTTGTTCTCTTTTTCAGCTTTCAGAATTTTCTTTTTGTTTTGTGTGTGTAGTGTTTTTATTACGATGTGCCGTTGAGAGTTTCTGTTCTGGTCCTATCTGTTTGGTGTTCTATATGCTTCTTGTATTTGTATGGGCATGTATTTCTTTAAGTTTGGGAAATTTTCTTCCTCAATTCTGTTGAAGATCTGGTCCATGCCATTGTCTTGGGATTCTTCTCCTTCTTGTATGCCTATGATTCGCAAGTTTGGTCTTTTTATGGTATCACTCAATTCCTGCATATTCCATTCTTGTGATTTCTTAAATTTTTCATAATCTTTGCTTGAGTGGTCCAGTTCATCCACTTTATCTTCCAATCTTGATACTCT
>NW_008352271.1:169585-190847 GCF_000622305.1 Nannospalax galili | reverse complement strand
ATATTCATCATTGTTCTATTGAGTTCCATGTCCTGCATTGTCTCTAGGGGGATCTCACTGTGCTCCTCTAGAGGATTACTGGTATTTGGTGGGGATATGTCATTTTGGTTTTTCATGTTATTATTTTTTTCTCTGTGATTTTGACATGTGAGTTTCTTTTGTAGTTTCTGACTCTTGTGTGATACTCGGGCCTTCAAGTTTAGTTCTGCTTCTTTTTTTGAACTTTATGTGTCTTTGTGGTTTACTTTTTGGGTATGAAGAGCTGGTTCGTCTAAGCTTCTGGTTCTCTCTTTTGATTTTATATTGTCGTGGCCAGATTGATTTTGTTTTCAGGAGTTCCGTGGTGGCCCAATTCCAATGTAGGTGAGAAGTGTTCAGACTTTCTCCTTAGGTCTGGAATCTTCTAAGAATTATTTTGGCCTCAGGAACATAGGCATTGGACTGACCTGAGACCCTGGCAGTGGCCGCACCATGCAGGGATGCAAAGGCAGATGGGGTGGAAAGAAGCCCCAAGATTTCCCAGGGAGTGGATTGAGTAGCTGGGTTGTACAGGATTCAAAGGATCAGGAAGAGGAAAGGCAAGCCTCGGAGCCCCAGCAAGAGGCTGTCAGCCCCAGCAAGAGGCTGGTAGGTGTTGCAGGACCAGGGAAGTAGAGAGAGGTGAGGGTGGGGCCAGGTCCAGAAGCGGTGCCCCTGGGGCCCAAGAAAGGCACTAAGTTGGTCTGGGTGAGAAGGGTCAGTAAGCAGTACTGGTTCCCCCAGTGTCTGGGGCCCCAAGTCTAGGAATGGCACAGGTCCCAAACTGGGAGTAGTGAACAGTGGGGAAGATGGAAGGGTGAATGTGGCTTGGGGAGTCTCGGTGCGGAGGGCTTTGCTATAGACTTACCCCAAGGGGCCTGAGGATAGGCATGCAGGCTGGGAGAGGTAGCCAGTCATGCAGGTCCAGGGACCCAGAGAGAGGTGAGGGTGGGGCCAGGACCAGAAGCCGTGCTCCTGGGGCCCAAGAAAGGCACTCAGTTTGTCTGGGTGAGAAGGATCAGGAAGCAGTATTGGTTCACCAGGTGTTTGGGGCTCCAAGACTAGGAATGGTGCAGGTCCCAAACTGGGAGTAGTGAACAGCGGGGGAGACGGAAGGGTGAATGTGGCTTGGGGAGTCTAGGCGTGGAGGGCTGCACTGCTATAGACTTACCCCAAGAGGCCTGAGGATAGGAGTGCAGGCTGGGAGCTTTTTTGTTTTTTTTAGACAGGGTCTCCCTGTAGCCCCGGCTGTTCTGGAACTTGCTATGTAGGACAGGCCAGCCTTGAACTCACAGAGATCCTCCTGCCTCTGCCTCCTGAGTGCTGGGATTAAAGGCTTACACCACCATGCCTGGCTCAGGGTTTGTATTTTAAGTGAAACACAATAGGAAAATATGTTGAATGTAATAATTTCAGAGAAGTATAAGTAAAAAAAATCTATAATGTAAAAAAAGGAAAAGAATAAACAAGCTTTCCAACTGTCTCCTGGGTCAATGCTTGATCTCTTAGCTGTTTGAAGAATTGTTCCTTGACAGTCTTATACAGCATTCTTTCTTTTCTATTTCTAAATATTTATGTTACCATGCATACTGTACATTTCATTATTGCTCATTTGGCCATAGATTGACATGAATTTCATGAGGAAAATTCCTATTGGAGTTGCAGCATCCATTGTTTTAATGTGGAAACTGGATGTTTTGAAAGATTTGTCACCGTGTTTGGGATTCTGGCTCCTGTGCTCCTCCTTTCAGCATTCATGGAGGTCCCTGTACCTACCAGCTCAAAAGCAGTTGTAGTTCCCATTCCCAAGCATGTATCCATTGGAAGAGTAAGAGTATTACTTTATGGGCTGGAGAGATGGCTCAGTGGTTAATAGCACTGGCTGTTCTTGCAGAAGACCGAGTTTTGAAGCTCAGCACCCACATGGTGGCTAACAACTGCCCATAACTCCAGTTCCAGGGGATCCAACACCCTCTCCTCTCCTCCATGGGTACTGTGCAATATGGGTGCACTTACATACATGTAGGCATAACACTCGTACACATAAAATAAAAACAAAATCTCTTTCTCATTGCTAATATTCAGTTGTGCCAAAATGCACTGAATATTAGAGTATGTTTTTTTTTTAAAACAAAACATCATTCTTTCAAAATAACATTTGTATGTTTGTAAGACATTTGATATCTTTTGTTTTATTTTGTTTTTTGGTATTTTTGAGATCTCTGTGATCTCATGCAGGCAGATCTCTGTGAGTTCATGGTCAGCCTGACCTACATAGTTACAGGACAGCTGGGGCTACAGGGAGACCCTGTCTCAAAAAGACAAAGAAAAAAAACAAAATACTTTTATTATTTTTTGTTTTATGTGTGTTATTCCTGCATGTATGTAAGTGCATCTGTGTTGTGCAATGTTCACAGAGGTCAGAAGAGATGTTGGATACCCTGGACCTGGAGCTACAGGTGGTTATTAACCACCATGTAGGTGCTGGGAACTGAACCCAGGTCCTCTGCAAAGAGTAGTCAGTGCTCTTAACCACTGAGCCATCTCTCCAGTTGACATTTGGTATCTTAAGATCTTTAGTTTTAAAAAAGTGTGTATGTGTGCTGGGATCCAGCTGCAAGCTTCCTCATGCTCAGCCCCCACTCTGCCCACAGCTACACTCCCAGCCCCATCTAGTTGTTAGACATGCTCTGATGGTACTAGGTACTGGTAATTGTGACAAAACACCTGACAAAAGCAACTTAAGGAAGAAAGGAAGAGTTTCTTTGGGGTCACAGCTATTGAGGACAGGGTCTAAGACATGACGGCAGGAGCATGAGGTGGCTGGTCATACTGTATGCACAGTTAGTAAGCAGAGAGCTGAATGCTGTACTCAGCTTGCTTTCTCTTTTTAATTCAGCCTGGGATCCCAACTCATGGAACAGTGCCACCCACATCCAGTGTGGCTCTAACTCTCTTCATTTAAACCTTCCTTGGGTGGGTGGGGGGGGTGGAAAGTTGACCCAGCAGTTAAGAGCACTGGCTGCTCTTCCAGAGGACCCAGGTTCAAATCCCACCACCCACATGGTAACTAACAACCATCTGTAACTCCAGTTCCCTGGAATCCAATACCCTCTACTGACCTCCCCCGGTATTGCATGACACTCACATGCATGCAGGCAATACATTCATACACTAAAAATAAAAATAATACTTAAAAAAAAAAAACCTTACTGGGGGAGCCAGGAAGAAGGCTCAGCAGGTAAAGATACTTGCTACACAAGCCTGGCAACCTCAATTCAATAAAGGTGGAGAAGAAAACTTTACAAAGTTGTCCCCTCATCTCTACACACTTGTGTGTGTGTACTCAGAGGCCAGAAGAGGGTGTTTCAGATCTGGAGCTGGAGTTACATATGGTTGTGAGCCACTTGATGTGGATGCTTGGAACCAAATTTGGAGCCTCTGGAAGTGCAGCAAACATTCTTAATCATTGAGGCATCTCTCCATTCTTGATTTTTAAATTTTTTTTGGAGACAGAATGTCACTCTAACCTGTGTGGCCTGGGACGCTGCATCCTTCAAAAGGGCCCCACCCCTCCCATTATGGCCCTCTAGAATGGTGCCATGGGGCTGCCAGATACTAGCAACTCTTCCCAGGGTACGTCATCAGAAGAAAAACCCTCCCCACTGGGTAGCGTCACAGTGACAAGAACTAGGGCTGGAGGCGGGTTCACAACATTGCTACTTGTATTCTAAGAATATGTTGCTTGTTGGCTGTAGAGACTCAGGTCTGCTGGTGGACAACAGAATGAGTGAAGGCAAAGGACTCAACCCTCTGATGGAGGAGAGGAGTGAGTTTCATTCTTTAGCAGTGCTTTTTACACTTCAAAACTGCAGTTACAAGCTTGGTGTTTATGCCAGAATACATGCAAGAATTAGTTTCATAAAGAACAAAGCACATTCTACAGGTTTGCATTTAATCAGTGGGCTACAAGGAATATACTAGTTTCTTACACAATCTATAGTTTTTCTTTTTTGTTTGTTTGTTTGTTTGTTTTGAGACAGGGTCTCCCTGTTGCCCCAGCTGTCCTGGAACTATGTAGACCAGGCTGGCCTTGAGCTCACAGAGATCTGCCTGCCTCTGCCTTCTGGGTGCTGGGATTAAAGGTATGTACTACCACACCTGGCACAATCTATAGATTTTAACAATTTCTAGGAAGGCAAGTCAGTCGGTGATTACATTTAACATTAAACAATCATCCTATATTTTGCAGTACCACAACTTAGACTTATGTTTTTCTCTGATCTATGACTAAGGCAGCGTTCCATGGAGCCCAACATTCTTGTTTTCAAGAAATGTCCGGACTTCATCCCTGACTGTTCTTAACCCCTTCCTTGCTGTTGTTCAGTTGGCCCCAAAGATACTTCTGTAATTCAGGAATAGAGAGGTTCCAAAGGAAGTGGACAGTGAAAACACATACATACATACATACATACATACATACACACACACGCATGCACACAAAGTACATACACATATAACTTCTTTTTTACATTTATTCATTTATTTCTGCATGCATGTGTGGGTACTTATGCCCACAAACCTATGACATGTCTGGCATGTGAAGGTCAGAGGACAATTTACAGGGGTTGGTTCTCTATTTCCATTATGTGTGTTCCAGGTTGTCAGGTTTGGCACCAAGTGCTTTTACCTGCTGAACCATCTTGCCAGCCCCACATATCTTTTATAGTTGACAGATCTTCTTTTATTTTAGACAAATCCTTTTTTTTTAGATTTTTATTTTAAATTATATGTGTGGGGGGGGGCTGTGTGGGCATGTGCACAACAACCCAGAGGTGTTGGACCTCCTGTAGCTAGAGTTACAGGTAGGTGATTGTGAGCTTCTTGGGTGCTGGGAATTGAACCCAGGTCCTCTGTAAGAGCAATACATGCTTTTAACTGTTGAGCCATCTCTCCTATCCCCAACTGAAAGATCTTAATTTCATAGAGTTATATGGAGTCTATACCAGTGCAATTTAGATCATTAAATCACGTGTCTTCACATATGTTAGAAACACAAGTTCACTGGATCCCACTAAAATTTTCAAAGTAGAATGGTGGGTACCAGAGGTTGGAGGAGGACAGGACAGAGGAAGGAAAAGTGGGTTGTTGGAGAAAGGTCAGAAATTTTCAGTTGGGCTTGAGGACTCACTTTGGGGAGCTATTTTTGCACAGCAGGGTAACTACAGTGAAGAACAATATCTTTCATCTATCAAAGTCACTGAGAGCATGTTTCTTGTCATCCAGCATTTTACATGTGGTACAGAGGACCTTGAGCTCCATGGAACCTTCATGCCATCATTCATTTCACCGAACAGGCATGGACCCAAACACCTGCAGAAGGAAATCAAGACTGCTCTCTGCCCATCACACTCAACCCTGTGGCCTCCACCCAGTGTAGGAGCACCAGGTTCCCACGGCCACAGATTTCATTTCATGAAGAGTCCAGCAAAGAGGACTCCAGCACCATGCTTGCCTTCCTCATTACCCTGAGCAGAGGGACGTGTGCTGAAAGGATGACTGATGGTGCTTAGAGACCATAAAGGCCCTCTTTCCTACCTCACCAGGCATGGCAGCTCAATTCTTGAACATCAGCATTGAGGAGACAGAGGCAGGTGCACCTCTGTGGGTTCAAGACCAGCCTGGTTTACATAGTGAGTTCCAAAGCTAGCTAGGACTACATAGTGAGACCCTGCTTTAAAAAAAAAAGAAAAAGAAAAGAAAAGAAAACCAAACAACCAAAAAATGGGGTGGGAGAGATGGCTCACTAGTTAATAAGTGCTTGCTGCTCTTGCAGAGGACAGGAGTTTTGGTCCCAGCACCTACACCTGACAGCTCATAACTAAGTGTAAATCCTGCTCCATGGGCTCTGACGCCCTCTTCTGACATATGCCAGCACCCATATTCATATGTTCAAGCACACAGAGACACACACACACATAAATAAAAATGAAGCAAATCTTTTTAAAAATATTTTATATTTTAACATTGTTATGTGTATGATTGTATTGCCTGCAGGTATGTAAGTGCACCCAAGTTGTGCAAGGCTGCAGAAGCCCAAAGAGGGTGTCAGATCCCCTGGGACTGGAGTTATGGACAGTTGTTAGCCACCATGTGGGTGCTGAGAATTGAACCTGGGTTCTTTGCAAGAGCAGTCAGTGCTCTTAATCACTGAGCCATCTCTCCAGCTCCTAAGCTGTGACTCTTTAAGGGTTGCCCTAGACGTGAGGAGAGTCCCTTTGTCTCTAAGTTTTTTCCTTCATCAGTTTTCCTATCTGCAGAGATGGATGAGGGTCTTGCTGATCAAGTCTCTTCCCTTGGAAGAACAGGGGACGGTCCCCTCTTTAACGACTGTCCTTTCTGCAGGCATGAACTAGCTAGAGTCCAACCACTGTAGTCTCCATGGCATTTCTGAGGACAGGTGACTTACTAGAGTTATAGGACCCCTTTAGGGGCCTCCTGTCATTCCCTAGGTTCTGGCTGCCCTTGGAGGATAAGGACTAAAGTATTGACTATCCTTTTTGTCCCTCTACCTTCAATAGCTCCAAGCTTGGGTTTTTGAACATCTGAGGGCCAGCTTCATGTCTTCTAGTTTTAACTTTTTTGGTTGTGTTTAGATAAAATTAAGACCAAAAAATTTTAAAAATAAATCCTGGTTTTGATATGGTTTAGTTCTCTAGTAGCTAAAAGCCTGACAAACTTCTTAGAAGACATAAGCAAGCAACTATCTTGATTAAATGTAATTTTTTTCTTTTTTCTTCTTTTTTCTTTTTTTTTGGTCTTTTTGAGGCAGGGTTTCCCCTGTAGCCCCAGCTGGCCTGGAACTCACTACGTAGACCAGGCTGGCCTAGAACTCACAGAGATCCTCCTGCCTCTGCCTACCTAGTGCTGCGATTAAAGGTGTGAACTACCACTCCCAGCTAGGAAGCCAGTTTTTGTAAGAGTTACTAAGATTTGATTAAAATCTTAGGAAACCTCTTCAATTTAAACAAAGGATTTGATTTTAGTTTTATTTCAGTACACTGAATTTTGACCTCAGGAGTTAAAAAAATTTTTTTTAAAGCATTTGTGTGTGTGTGTGTGTGTGTGTGTGTGTGTGTACATGCTTGTGAAGGTCATAGAACCTTCACTGGCAGGAGTATGTTCTTTCCTTCCACCATGTGGGTCCTGGGGATCAAACTCAGGTGGCAGGTGCCTTTTCTTACTAACCCATCTTGCCTAACTAACCTTAGAAATGTTAATAACCTTCAGTCAACAAAATACACTATCTTTAGGGTTCATTCTCCATAATTTTTGTACAACTTACTGACCTTCTGGGATGTTCTTAAATCTATTTTTGACCTCATCTTTTCCTTTTGGAAAAGTCCAGCCATTTTACCTTTACGAAGCTTGAAACTACTGAAACTGGGGGGGGGGGGACCGACACGGGATGGGACGGGACGACGACGGGGACACCACCAGACCAAATTTAAATTTTAATTACCCAAGGTTTATTAGAGCAATGGCCATCAGTGATCTCTCACAGTCACATTCAAGACACATGGCCAGGAGGGGAGGGTGGAATCAGCTTATAAAGGCAAAACCCACCAAACAAACAAACAAACAAACAAAAAAAAAAAACCCTGCAAGAATTCCTTCACACATGAGTAATACCAGATGGTCCTGAGTAGGGTCAGGACAGCCCAAGTTAGCAGGATAAGCAAACTGTAGAGGCCAAAATCAGCATTTGTTAGTCCTTTTCTTAACAGAGATATAGAGACCTTGACAGTAAGGAACTTTCTGTTATTATTATTTTAGCATTTTACCAAGAAAGACAGGATATTATTTTGGTTAGCTCCCTTGGCGAGGCAAGCACAGCTGCAGGGTCTGGTGGTGACTCTTCTTTCTAGGCTCAGCTACTTCAAAGAAAAACACTCTTCTAAGGGAAAGTAAGTTCAGGCCTGACCTTGAACTGTCCATCTCGCTAGCTTTTGAAGTTTAAAGTGGCTGCTTTGTACAAAATGAAGTTGCTTTGGTCATTACAATTTGGGGAACTCCATTTGGAGGCCATTACATTAGGATAAAATCTTATATTACCATCCAAAAATCCTTTCTTGGCTGGGTGTGGTGTCGCTCGCCTTTAGCCCCAGCACTCAGTAGGCAGGGGCAAGGCGGATCACTGTGACACATCAAGGCTAGCCTGGTCTACACAGTGAGTTCCAGGCCAGCTGGCGCTACAGGGAGACCCTGTTCAAAAAAAAAAAAAAAAAAAAATCTTCATCTAAATGTTCTTTCTTTTCACCAAAATTATAACCTCATATTTACATCCTTAATATGCGTTCCCATTTACTAATTCCTTTTATTTCCTTCCTCAGTATCATGAAAAAGAGTAACATAAGAAATGTATGAACTTACTGAAAGCCACTGCGCTGAAACTGGTACTGGGAAAGGCTGTGGCTAGCCATCATTTCAGCACCTCCTGTCAGTCAGGCTTTACTAGCCAATCAGGGCCTCCATGCGGGCCGTCCAATCAGGAATGCCAACGGGCGCCGGAGGCGGGCTTATTTGAGCCGCCATGCTGCGGCTTCCGCTCTCGGACTGGGAGAGGTGCTGCGAGTACTGCTCCGTGAGCGCCCTGCTGGGAGCAGAGGAGAGAGCGGGCGAAGCCGGAACCCGGCCATGGTGAGCGCGGGGCCGGCCGTGTGCAGACGGGAGCAGCGGCCGTTGGAGCCGCCAGAGCGGGCTGTGCTGGGTCTTCCCCGGGCGGGGCGGGGCGGGACCGGGCCGTGCAGGCGATGAGTCTGCGCCTGCCGGCGGCGAGTAGAAGCGGAGCCCCGGCGCCAGTGACGTCATTTAGCGGTGGGCGCTCAAACGTGGTGATTTTGGCGTCTCCCTGGCAGGCAGGTTGCTGAACTATAGGCCATGTCGTTTTTCTGGGTTATCTTCTAGAAGTTCTGTACTTGTTATTTAACATAAACTCAATTGTCTTTATTTTTGTGGATTTATTTCTGGGCTTTATGTTCCATTGCTACACAATTCCTAACATCAGTATCCTGATAGACGCGTTGGTTTTCATATCCGTTATAAGAAAGGAGCCTGGCCTGGCTGTAATGGGGTTATGAGTACAGACCTTATCAGCACATCCATGCTAAAGACCAGTTGCAGGAACTCTACTGTGTATATACCAACTGGTTAGCATGTTTAAAAAATGACTTCCCAGGGGCTGGAGAGATGGCTCAGTGGTTAAGAACACTGGTTGTTCTTCCAGAAGATTCGGGTTCGAATCCCAGCACCCACGTGGTAGCTAACAGCTGTCCGTAACTCCAGTCCAGGGGACCTGACAGCCTCCTCTGACCTCCGTAGGCATTGCAGGACGTGGGTGCACTTACCTACATGCAGGCAATACATGCATACACATAAAATAAAAATAATAAATTTTTAAAAATATGCCTTCCCAGTTTAAGTCAAAGGCCACATTGAACCCTTTGAATTCCTCAATAAAGGTAGAGTAATTTGGGCTAATGATCTTGGTTTTGATTAGGTTTTAGGCAGACCGGCTTTGAGTAAAGAGATATGTACTGTAAGGTGCCAAGTTCTCCTTGTCAGCTCTTGAGGGAGAAGACTGTTTTCTGAGCAAAAGGAGGCTGTTCTTATTTGCTCCCTGGGTTTTTTTTTCCCAAGTGAGTATGTGAAGGAGAGTATATTCCAGTTAGGGGGAGTCAGCTTTCTAACTGGAAAGTGAGGGGATTCCCAGAAGAAAGAAAGGTAGCCCTTTACAAGTTTGGCCTGTAGTTGATTCTTCCCCTTTTTTTCCATTCCCATGAGGCTCCACCAAAGAATTGCCTTGGCCACTATCCATTAGTTGTGAACAGGAAGTAAGTGTTAAGATTTAGGAGGGCAGAAAAAGGGAGTTTAGTTTAGAAGAGCCAGAGCTAGACCTGCAACAGGCAAGGAATGGGTTCCCTGGATCCAAGGAATCCAGCAAAGGCTGATAAAAGCTCATCCTCAAGGAATGATAATCTGCAATGAAATGGGGAACAGTCTGGACTTATGTAGGGGCTGTGCTGCACACAGCTGCAAGAGTTAACTCTGTGCAAGGGTTTGGTGTCCTTGAGGGTATCTTCTCCCAAAATTTTTTTCTCAGGCAGGCAGGTGAGTTATCTGTAGCACTAAAGGAGACAGGTGGGCTTCATAAATAGTCTCTCTCAGTCCAGGGAATGACCAGTTGATAAGGCTTGAGCAAGGCCAGGCTGCCAATTTAGGGCCAGTTAGACACTTTAAGGGATTTATGGCTTTCCCTAATGAGGCTTGTGGCTCTTCTGCAATTCACACATTCTATCAGTTAGGCTTTCTGCAAGGGCCAAAAAGAATTTTTAAAAATGGAACTGGAGTTACAGATGGTTGATAGCTGCCATGTGGGTTCTGGGAACTGAACCTGGTCCTCTGCAAGAGCAGACAGCACTTTTAGCTGCTGAGCCATCTCTCCAGTCCCCAAAAGAATTTCTTAGCTTGTCTGTCCCTTGATAGGTGTCCATTGGAGTCATGACTGAAAGGCCTTTGGGTCTTGCAGAGAGCAGCCCAAGTCAGGTCCTTTCTGCTCACTACAACAAGCACCAGAGAGGAGAGGCCAAGGGAAAAAAGAGAGAGCCCCTCTAGAGGCCATCAAAATGCCATATGACCACACTGATGACATGGTCAGTAAAAAGAATTCACCAAAACACAAATGGGCTCCAGTCCTAGGTCATGGCATTATGGTTAAACACATCAAAAAAAAAAAAAAGGAACCATCAGTAAATACAGAACCCCATGTGGTGTTACCATGTGGAAAATGGTGAAGAAAATTGAAATCAGCCAGTACACCTAGTGTACCTGCTCATTCTATGTCAAAACCAAGATGAAGAAACTGGCTGTGGGCATCTGGCACTGTGCTTTCTGTATGAAAACAGTGGCTGGTGGGGTCTGGACCTACACCACCACTCACCACAGAAACTCACAGTCAAATCTGCCATCAGAAGCCTGAAGGAGTTGAAGAACCAGTTGAAGAGCTACCATTTGAGACATCACTAGCCTACGATAAATGCTGTTAATTTACTTAACAGCAACGACATGGGCATAGTACATATGCATTGAAGTACAGTTCAAGGAAGTAGCTGGCAGCTTCCCAGAGAGAGCATCGCAACATTGAGAGGGAGTGGACGTTCTTTTTGTGATAGTTAAAGAGGGAGTGACTTGGAGATTTGGTCTTACCTGTTAGCCATTTCTGTGGTATCCATATCTAAAGAGTAGGTATATATTTTGTTTTGTTGTTGGGCAGAGCAAAGTTATATTTATTAAGGAAAAATGAAAATTGCTGAGAATGGGAGGAACACCAAGGGACCTGGTCGGTGGACATTTGTTATGTTGTTGAGTAGTAATTTTTACAGTGTAAGTTGTTTTTCTTTAGACTGCCTCTTGTGTAATAGGACTTGGGTCACTAGGGGTCAGTCTCCAAATGATCATGGTGTGTTTGTTAAAATGTGGCAATTTTGCTTTAATTTTTGACCCTATATGTCTACAGTATAGTTTGAAAGTTCTTCATTTATGTTATGCAAACCATCACACTATTGTTCAGAAGTTTTTTAAGATTTATTTATATTTTTTGTGATGAATATTTTGCCTGTTTGTATGCATGTGTACCATGTCTGTGGCTTGTGCTTCTCGGGGTCAGAAGAGGGTGTAGAATCCCCTGTAACTGGAGTTACAGACAGTTTTGAACTGCCATGTGGGTGCTAGGGTAAGGAATACATCCTCTGCAAGATCATCAAGTGCTCTTAACCATTGAGATATCCCTCCAGCTTCGTTTGTTCAGAAGATTTTTACAATTGCTATGCATTTGTGCCAGTAGGTTTGGAATGTAGTTTTTGGTGACTATGAAGACGTCTGTTGGGGCTGGAGAGATGGCTCAGCATTTGAGAGCACTGACTGCTCTTGCAGAAGACGTGGGTTCAATTCCCAGTACCCACATGGCAGCTGCTAACCGTCCTTAACTCCAGTTCCAGGGGAATCCGAAGCCCTCTTCTGACCTCCGTGGCATTGCACAACATGGGTGCACGCACTTACATGCAGGCAATACACTAATACACAGAAAATAAAAATAATAAAATATTTTTTAAAAGTCTGTTTTTGAGTTTCATGTGATTTCATAAAGGCTTAATTTGAAGAGGTGGCATTCTGGTAATACTGACTTTACTTCCTTCACTTCTCTCCAAAGCTCCCTTCCCCCACGAGATGGACATCTTGCTATGTTAAATAGATGGATTTACTCCTGGGCTCACATGATCCTTATATTTCAGTCTCCCAAGTAGCTGGGACTATAGACATGTGCCAACACACCTGGCTACATTGAGTTCTTTGTAAAATGATGAGCTTACTTACTCCATTTTGACATTTACCCAACAGATACTTTTAAATCATTTTGTAAGATCATTAAATATTGATCACCTATTATGTTTACTACTTGATTGAATTTAACCTTGTCTGCACCACTTTTTAGTCTTCTAAATGTTTTTTTCTTAGTGTATCATATAGCACAGGCTCAGTTCTCCATTTAAGAAGTTTAGACAACATGTGTGAAATATCTACCAGGAAAACCCAGTAGATTCATTGCCCAGAGTAATTAGGGGGCTGCTAATCTCTCTGTGTTTGGAACTTTCAGAATACTAACAGGAGCTCAGAAAAATGCCATAATGTTTGCATGAATCATTTATGCTGAATGCACTACTTTTATCATTCATGTTTTTGGAATC
Source organism: Nannospalax galili (assembly GCF_000622305.1). Classification (NCBI taxonomy): domain Eukaryota; kingdom Metazoa; phylum Chordata; class Mammalia; order Rodentia; family Spalacidae; genus Nannospalax; species Nannospalax galili. The sequence goes on along the minus strand of NW_008352271.1, from coordinate 178,026 downwards.
TCTCAGGTTCCCTTGTAGGAGTAAAGCCCAAACTTTATGTAAATGAATTGCTTAGGAAAAATAGCCCTTTGATTGCTAATGTTAAGTCACTCATGTATATCATGTGATAGAACTTTGTTAAAAGGGATATTAAAGATCCATTCTAGAAAAAAAAAATTTGGGTGACCCAGCATCAAATTCTACTACTTTGGCCCAGTAATCAGAGGATTGTTCTTACTGTGTTGTTTCCTTTCTGAATAACTTTATGCTAGCTGTTGTCATGAAATAAGTGCTTGGAGAACACAGAATTATGTGAATGTCTTATCAACTGAGTGTTGTTACTCTTACCAGTTCTCTTATATATGGGATGTTTTAGGACTTGGTGGCCTTTGAAGATGTGGCTGTGAACTTCACACAGGAAGAGTGGGTTTTACTGGAACCTTCTCAGAAGAACCTGTATAGAGATGTGATGTTGGATATCTGCAGGACCCTTGCTTTTATAGGTAAGAATGCCATCCTTCCTTCACTTAGTCAGTGAAGAAAGGTGAAAATGTACATTTAACCTAGAAACTAATCATTTTTCTATAATTTCTAATAACTTATGTGTGTACGTTTTAGGAAATGAAAGGCAAGACCGAAACACTGAAGAACAGTATAAGCATCCTGAGAAAAGTCTAAGGTAATTAGCATGAACAAATGTGTTAATGTGTTATAAATTAAGCAAACAAATAAAAAATAAATTTAAATTTATTAATTTTTAGAAATTTTTTACCAAAAATATGTGCTTTGGTTTAAGAAAGCTGTTCAGTATTTGCAAAACAATTCATCTGTAAATCAGTACCAAAAAAACTACAAATGCAATGTTGATTTGATATTAGTCTGTGCAAACTGTTTAGAGGCTCCATTTAGTTTTAAACCATTGACATATAACAAAAATATATATACTTCCCCTGGTTTTTGGAATGGTGTAAGTTCAAGAGTTACTAATAAGTAATCTTTCATTAGTAGAGCAATTATTATTAATGTGTGTGTGTCAATTTTTACAGAAGTTACATGGTTGAAACACTTTATGAGAATAAAGAATTTGGAGAACCCTTTACATGGATACCAGATCTCACTAGGAATGTAAAAGCTTCTATGAGACTAAAATCATGTGAATGTGGTGTGTGTGGAAAACATTTCATGTGTCATTTATCCTTTATTAGGCATATCATATCTCACTCTGGATATACACCTGAGCCTGAGGACTATGGTAAGAAGCAATATACATATGAACAGTGTTGGAAAACCTTAAATTCTCTCACAAGTATTCAAAGATACATTGGGACCCACACTGGTAGTGGACATTATGGATGTGAGGTATGTTCAGATTTCTCTGGTTTTTCCAGCTCATTTAGAATACATCAACAAACTCACAGTGAAAAACAACTCTATGAATATAATCAATGTGGAACTTCCTTCATTTGTTCTGATTTACTTTGCACATATGGAAAAACTCATAATGTAGAAAAATGTTATGAATATAATAAATATGATAAAGCTGTAAGTTCTTCCAGTTTTCTTCAGAGACATGAACAGTTTCTTCCTGGAGAAGCACATTCTGAATATAAACAGAATGATAAGCCCTTTAGACATCACAGAGCTCCTCAACTGCATGAAATTCCTTGTACTGAAGAAAGCCCCCATGAATATAATAAACAATGTGGCAATATTCTCAGTTTTTCCTGTTCCCTTCAATTTCAGAAAAAAACTCATACTGCAGAAAAGCCCTTTGAATGTAAACAGTGTGGTAAAGCTTTCACATATCACAGTTATCATCAAGTACATGAAAGAGCTTATACTGAAGAAAGACCTTATGTATGTGAACAGTGTAATAAATCATTCCAAGAGCACAGTTCACTTCAAAGACATGAAAGAATTCATGCTGAGGAAAAACCCTATAAATGTAAACAATGTGGCAAGTCTTTCATTTATCCCTATTTACTTAAAATACACAAAAGATCACATACTGGAGAGAAATCCTTTAAATGTAACCTATGTAATAAAGCCTTTCTATGTCCCTCTTTCCTTCAAAGACATGAAAGAACTCATATTGGGAAAAAACTCTTTGCATGTAAACAGTGTGGCAAATACTTCAGAGACTATAGTTCCCTTCAAAGACATAAAATAATTCATGCTGGGGGCAAACCCTATGAGTGTAAACAATGTGGCAAAGCCTTCAGAAGTCTCAGTTACCTTCATATACACCAAGAAACTCATACTGAAGAAAAACACTTTCAGTGTAAACAATGTGGTAAAATTCTCAGTTGTTTAAATTCTCTACAATTACATAAAAGAACACATACTGGAGAAAAACCTTATTCATGTAAACAGTGTGGTAAATCCTTCAGGGGTTTTGGTTATCTTCGAGTTCATGAGAAGACTCATAATAAAGAAAACCCCTATGAATGTAAACAGTGTGGTAAAACTCTCAGTTGCTCAAGTTCCCTTCAATTACATGAAAAACCGTATGATTGTAAACAATGTGGCAAAACCTTCAGAGGTCTCAGTCGTCTTCATATACATGAAATAACTCATACTGGTGAAAAACCCCATGGGTGTAAACAATGTGGCAAAGCCTTCATCTATCATAGTTTACTTAGAGTACATGAAAGAACTCATACTGGTGAAAAACCTTATGAGTGTAAACAATGCAATAAAACTTTCAGAAGTCTTAGTAATCTTAGAGCACATGAAAGAACTCATAGTAGTTTCTATGAATGTAAACTATGTGGTAAAACTCTCAGTTCTTCTAGTTCTCTTCACTTGCATGAAAGAATTCATACTGGAGAAAAACCCTATCAATGTAAGCAATGTGACAAAGCCTTTATTCGTCTCAATAATCTTCGAGTACATGAAAGAGCTCATACTGGAGAAAAACCTTACAAATGTAAACAGTGTGGTAAAGCTTTCACAAGTCCCAGTCATCTTCGAGTCCATGAAGGAACTCATACTGAAAGAAAACCCTATGAATGTAAACAATGTGGTAAGTCTTTTATCTCTCGATGTTTACTTCAAATGCATGAATGGTCTCATACTGGAGAGAAACCCTATAAATGTAAGATATGCAATAAAGCCTTTCGTTGTCCCTCCTTTCTTCAAAGACATCAAAGAACTCATACTGGAGAAAAACCTCATGAATGCAAACAATGTGATAAAGCCTTCAGTAGTCACAGTGCCCTCCGATTACATGAAAGGACTCATTCTGGGGAAAAACCTTATGAATGTAAACAGTGTGGAAAAGCCTTCAAGGGTCTTTCTTGTCTTCAAAGACATGAAAGAACCCATACTGGGGAAAAACCCTATGAATGTCAACAATGTGGTAGAGCTTTCAGATGTCCCAGTTTGCTTCAAGAACATGAAAGAACTCATACTGGAGAAAAACCCCACGAATGTAAACAGTGTGGTAAAACCTTCAGATGTCTTGGTTATTTTCGAATACATGAAAGAACTCATAGTGGTATATATGACTGTAAACAGTGTGGTAAAATTCTCAGTTGTTCCAGTTCCCTTCAGTTACATGAAAGAACTCACACTGGAGAAAAGCCCTATGAATGTAAGCAGTGTGGTAAGACCTTTAGAGGCCAAAGTTCTCTTCGAAGGCATGAAAGAATTCATTCTGGAGAAAAACCTTACAGTTGTAAGCAGTGTGGTAAGTCCTTTATTTATCCATGTTTTCTTCAGACACATGAAAGATCTCATACTGGAGAGAAACTCTATAAATGTAATATATGTAGTAAAGCCTTCCTTTATCCTAGTTTGCTTCAAATTCATGAAAGATCTCATACTGGTGAGAAGCCCTATGAATGCAAACAATGTGATAAAGCCTTCAGACGCCACAGTTCCCTTCAAGTGCATGAAAAAACTCATGCTAGAGGAAAAAACCCATAAATGTAAACAATGTGCAAAAACTTTTAAAGATTTCCTTCAAATGTATAGAAGATGGGAGGAAAACCCAATAAAAATAAAACAAGTAGTAAAACGTGTGTGTGTGTGTGTGATAATATAGAAAAACATCATGGGAATCCTGCATGAGAATATCTTCAATTTATTCGATTATATTGAAGAACTGATTCTGGATGAAAACCCTGCCAATTAATGGAATGTATAGACACCTTCATGTCTTGCACATGCACTCAAAGACACTTGATTGTGCACAGTGGAGATGGGCCTTTGTTGTCTGACTCTTCAGGGAAGATATGAACAAACATCTACTCACCCTGTGTAGGACACCAGTGATCAACCAAACTAATGATTCCACCAAAGATCAGCTTGTCAAGCCAATTAGTTTATTGGGGTTATTTACAAGATGGTGAGTTGGAGTGTTACTTACAGGAACATGGATGACTGAGAAGCAGCCTGCATCACAAAAACATCCACCCCAGCAAGAGTGGCAACTCATTACAGCTGCATCCTTGGAATTCCCTGCTCTACTTCTAGCCAGCTCAGGTGATGGGAGACTCTTCCAACCCAGCAGCCATTACTGCTTATATAACCTTTGTGAATTTTGTAAGTTTCCGGACCTTACTGAGACTGGTGATGTTTGTCTACTTCCTGACCCTTGTAAATTTTGTTTACTACCTGGGTTTTTAAGGGCATCCCTCTATCATCGAATGTTGCAGTTTGTATAATAGTCTACAATCATTTGTTCAAGAAAACAGGAAAGCTTTGTCCTCTTAAAATTAAGAGTGGGAGTTATTCCTGATTACTTTTAGGATGTTCTTTTCTGATTCATGTTCACTTCATTATTAGATTTTTTTCTTTGTCCTGAGCTAGTAAAATTGACAATGAAAGGCTGCAGGGGAGATTTTGGTAAGTAGAAGTGTGTTCAAATTCCTGTCCTGGTCACTTCCATGAGCTTAACATTTCCAAGACTTTTCATTTTTAAAACAGTAAGTAGTAACACCAAGTGTATCATATTGTTAAGAATTAGAAATATGTGAGGGCAGGGAGATAGCTTCATTCTGCAGGAGGGAATGCTTTGATTCATAGGAAATAGCTACACAGTACCTTATAGTAATGGACATTGGATTGAAACTCTATCAGTTTGGAAAGTGAAGTGTTTTTCATTTCAACAACTACAATAAAAGTCACATAAGAACTCCCAGTGGAAGCAATTGTATACATTTAAGTTTATTGAAGTCCTAAGTGAAACTAATCTATAATGTGGATATGCGGATTTTTTTTTTTTTTTTTTTTTTTTTGGTCTTTTTGAGACAGGGTCTCCCTGTATCCCCAGCTGGCCTGGAACTTGCTGTCCTCTAACTCATAGAGATCTGCGTGACTCTTCCTTCCAAGTGCTGGCATTAAAGGCATGCACCACCATGCCCAGCTTAAAAGTGGAAAAATTTTATAATATGAGTGAAATGTTTTGCCAGTTATGAATATATCCTGTTTGCCAGGAATTGGCATTTAACAAGACCCTAGCTGGGCCAGGTGGTGAGGACTTGTAATTCATGCTACTCTGGTGCCTGAAGCAGGAAGGTGGAAAGTTCAGGGCCTGCCTGGAAGTTTAGTGAGACCCTATCTCACAATGAATTAGAAGAGGGTTGGGTTATGGCTCATTTATAGAGCACTGGTTTGGCATATATGAAATCCTAGGTTTAACCCACAGTAACACCATCAAATAAAATAGGTTTCTAGAGTATGAGTTTTCAATATCTTTTGAAAAGAAACATTGAGGTAAGAATTCTGTAGGTATAACCATGTTTCTTACAAATGGAAATATTTGGTGGTCTATGCTGATAGACTATATGAATTGCAGAAGAACCACAAGCCTCATTAGGGAAAGCCATAAATCCCTTCAAGTATCTAACTGGCCCTAAATTGGCAGCCTGGCCTTTCTCAAGCCTTATAAACTGGTCACTCCCTGGACTGAGAGACTCTGTTTATGGAGGCTACTTGTCTCCTTCAGTACTATGGATAAATCTCCCACCTACCTGAGAAAATAATCTGTGGAGAAGAGACCCTCAAGGACACCAGACCCTGGCACGGAGGTAACTCTTGCAGTTGTGTGCAGCAGAGTTCCTATGTAAGTCCAGACTGCTCCCCATTTTGATGCAGATACTTATTCTGTGAGGAAGAGCTTATCAGCCTTTGCTATGTTCCTTGAATAGAGGACATATTTCTTACCTGTTACAGGTCTGGCTCTGACTCATTTTTAAACCTTAAACACCTTCCTTTTTCTGCTCTTCTAAATACATTTCTAGTCAGTTTCAATAATTGTGTGTGGTTCATATTGTAATAGTGTAGTCTACTTAGACTACCCGACACGCCATTTACAAGGGATAAGACTATCTGACATAGCCTATTGCTTCAAGGCTCCAGACGTCTGTGGTATGCATTGTACTGTGTATTTTATAATAGGATGTGATAACAGAAGTATGTATCAAACAAAAAGCATTTGGTCTAAATATCTGAAAGGATATGATATAAAGATAAATACTGCATCTATGATAGACGCTTAATGTGAATCTGGGTTTTAGAAACAGATGCTGCTCTGAGTGTCAGTGAGTGAATGTGAAGACCTTGGGTGCTACTGTACACCACTGAAAACTTTGTAAATACTGTAGGCTTTGTTATGCTACATTTATAAAAATACTTGTCACATTTCAAAGCGTAAAATTTTAGTCCTTTTTTTTCCATTAGTATTTTGCTAAAAATACTTTAGAACTGTTTAAAACATTTCTTTATATCCTTTATATCTTTCATATTTTACATGAAAAATTTAAAAATTAATTTATTTTTTTTAATTTTTTTTATTTTTAAAATTTTCTTTTTTATGGGGTGGGGTACCAGAGGTCAAGTTCTGCCTTCCACACTTGGGGTGATTTTGTTGTTTAAAATTAAATGTAGTGGCAAATTGTGATGTTTGACAGTGTTCGTGCCGTCAGGATGAAATGCTGTGTTAGTGACCTGTGCTCCTGACGTTCATTACTTTAGCAGCCTTGGCGTTCACAAGCATGTCAAAGGGTGGTGAGATTTTTTGAGCATGTCCTCTCTGACTAAGTTCAGAGGTTCCCTTTTCCCCTTCAGTTGAACTACTTGTCACTGGAAAAGAAGCAGCTTCCACTTAGTTAGAATTTTTTGACAAATTGTTGTTCCACGCTTCAATAGCCATCCTGAAAATTTAAGAATTTGGTTTCACCAGGTTCTCCCTGGTTTGACATTCCTTTCATGTATGGTGAGGACTGTGGTGGTTTCTTCTGCCTTCACTTGTGTGACTTGGTGTACGGTGGTGATCCTCCCACAGGTGTGCTTCAGTAATGAAACAGCATCACTGCATTTCTTTGAGTTTCTTCTTTAGTTGCTCTGTACTATGGCCACTTTTTCAACACATAATATTCTCATCACTCATATAGAATTACACTCCACTTCTTGCTATGTGTTTTGTGGTTGGTTGTTGTTTGGGATTTTTTAATGTGTATGTGTGTGGGTGTGGGTGTACTCTTGTTCACATGTATGTGAGCACATAGGGTGCACGTGCATGTGTGTATACATGTATAGAGGCCAGAGGCTGGCATTGGGTGTCTTCCTTGATAGCTCTCAACCTTATATGTTAAGGTAAGTCTCTCATTTCCACCCAGAGATTCCTGATTGGGCTCATCTAGCTAACCAGCTTGCTCTGGAGATCCCCCTTCTCAGCTTCCCAAGTGTTAGTGTAATCTTGCTGAAAATATTAACCAGCATTTAAATCCAGCCATATAGCACCAACACTGTACAATATACAAAACAACGATGCAAGTTGCTATAATAGCTACCACAGGCAATAGCTGTGTCACATCTGCCATAGGACAGACAGCAATAATATTAAGTCACCATCCTATTCGCTACCAGCCACTCACTCATTCAGTAAATATTTTTACTCAATGCAGATATTATTCTTGCTGTGATCCCTAAACTTTCCTGTTAATGTACTCATAAATAATAAGTGCAATACTGAGAAAATGACTAACAGGGCCAAGCTATGTGTCAGACACTGATTCTGTCACTCACTGTGTGACCCTAGACACATTCCTTACCCTTATTTATAATATGAGAATAAATGAGATAACTTTGTACAGAACGTAGCACTATCACTTAGCACACAGCAAAGGAAGCAAATAGTGTCATGTGTTTTATTATTCTAACTCTGCTTAAGAGCTGCCTCTTTTCTTTCCCTCTGCTCATTAAGCAAAGACCTGCTCAGCCAGGTAAGTGTATTACTTTTGGAAGTAGAGCCTTTACCAATACTAATTCCTTATTATTTTTTCTTTTTTCTTTTTGTTTACTAGAAGAAGCATTTCGTTGCAACAGCATTAACCTATTCAATAACAATTTCCTGAGCTAAGATGCATCTCTTTCAAAATTGGCTGTGAGTTTTTAAGTTTAAGTTGAACTAATACAATTATATAATATTGTACTCAGTATAAACTGAATATGAT
>NW_008352271.1:168895-169492 GCF_000622305.1 Nannospalax galili | reverse complement strand
AATTCATTCCAAGGCAATTGACATTGAGACGTTTTCACATACATTTCTAATCTCTACATACATGACTATCACTGGTCACAGCCGCCCACCTTCTGAGCTCGGCATCTGAGCATGAATACAAACTCGTCAGATAGACAGCCTTCCTCTCCCACTAGAGACTCCATACTCTGCCATCCCTGCCACTGTCCACTGTGCTGTCAGCACCCCCATCCATTCCCCCCTATCTGCCCTTCTGATACAACTAGTCAGCCAGAGGTCCTTGTTCCAGGAGGATCAGCTGTTCCTCATCTACGGCAATCCATTGTCAGTATTCCTTTGGATAGAATTGGGGTCTGCTGTTCACTTTTCCAGTAGTATGTTGGGTTACTGTGTGGAAGAGCCTTTATCCATCCAGGCCAACAACTCGACTGAAGGTATCGCCTCTCTGGCTTTGCTGTTTGTCAAGTAGCTTTTAGTCATATATATGTATGCTCTTATGAAATTATATTGGCCCCTTTAATCTTTGGTTATACTTCCCTTTTGGGTGTTTAAGGACATACCATTGGACGAGATAAACTGATTTGTTTTTACTCTTGAGGTTGTTTGAGGATCTGTTCT
>NW_008352271.1:168417-168668 GCF_000622305.1 Nannospalax galili | reverse complement strand
ACAGGACATTTTGCGAGATGCTCATAGCCCCTGGGAACTAATCGACCTAGGAGGGCAAGGAGCAAAAAGTGTCCTCTGTGTCCCTCTGATCCAATTAGTATAGATCTCAAGGTATGTCTGTTAAACATCCAAGAAGGTTAGTTCCACCATTCTGGCATTATTTAATTACTGTGTGTCCTGCGGATAAATCTTGGGTAATGACGAGTTGGTCTCAAATAAACTTTATCTAGAGATATATTTCTTGATCTGTT
>NW_008352271.1:167112-168137 GCF_000622305.1 Nannospalax galili | reverse complement strand
CTGCAAATTTCATTATTTCATCTTTCTTTACTGCTGAATAGAACCCCATCTATTGTAAAGATTTGGTGTATGATCCACAAATTAGGGAGAACATACGTCTTTTGCTTTTCTGAGTCTGTGTTACTTCTCTCAGACAGATTCTAGTTCCATCCATTTACCTGCAAATTTCATGATTTCATCTTTCTTTACTGCTGAGTAAAACTCCATCGTATATATGAACCACATTTTCATTATCCACTCATCAATTGAGGGACACCTAGGTTGCTTCCATCTCTTAGCTATTGTGAAAAGAGCAGCAACAAACATGGATGTACAAGTGTCTCTGCAACAGGACGAGTTCTTTGGGTATATGCCAAGGAGTGGTATAACTGGGTCAAATCGTAGGTTCATTTGTAGTTTTCTAAGAGTTCTCCACACTGCCTTCCATAGGGGCTGAACCAGTTTGCAACCCCACCAGCAGTGGATGAGTGTTCCCCTTTCCCCACATCCCCTCTAACATTTGGTATCATTTCTTTTCTTTATCTTAGCCAGTCTGATTGCGGTAAAATCTTAAAGTGAAATCTTAAAGTGGTTTTAATTTGCATTTCCCTGATTATTAGTGATGTTGAACATCTTTTAAGATGTTTCGTAGCCATCTTTACTTCTTCTTTTGACAACTTTCTGTTCAGCTCCTTAGCCCATCTTTCAATGGGGTTGCTCTTGTCTTGGTTCTCTGTTTTTTAAGTTCGCTGAGTGTGGTAAAATGAAATCTCAGAGTCATTTTAATTTGCATTTCCCTAGTGGTTAGGGACACTGAACATTAAAAAATAATTTTCAGACATTTGCATTTACTGTTTTGAGAACTCTTGGATCAGATTCTTGTCCCAAATTTTTTTTATATTTTTTTATTAGTTTTATTTTATATGTATGCGTGTATTGCCTGCATGTAGGTAAGTGCACCCATGTCGTACAATGCCAGCACAGGACAGAAGAGGCTGTCGGATCTCCTGGAACTGGAGTTATGGATAGCTGTTAGCTGCCATGTA
>NW_008352271.1:153365-163105 GCF_000622305.1 Nannospalax galili | reverse complement strand
CTAAGAATGATTTTGGCCTCAGGAACTTGGGTGTTGGACTGACCTGAGATCCTGGCCATGGCCGTGCCACACAGGGATGCAAAGGCAGATGGGGTGGGAATAAGCCCCAAGATTTCCCAGGGAGTGGATTGAGTAGCTGGGTTGTACTGGATGCAAAGAATCAGGGAGAGGCAAGGTAAGCCTCGGAGCCCCAGAAAGAAGCTGTCAGACCCCAAAAGAGGCTGGCGGGTGTTGCAGGACCAGGGAAGCAGAGACATGTGAGGGCAGGGCCCGGTCCGCAGGCAGTATTCCTGTGGCCGAAGGAAGGCACCAAGCTGGTCCGGGTGAAAAGGGTCAGGAACCAGCACTGGCTCCCCAGGTGTCTGGGGCCCCAAGACTAGGAATGGCACAGGGCCCAAGCTTGGAGTAGAGAACCGCGGGGGAGATGGAAGGGTGAGCGCGCCTGTGGGATTCAAGGCGAGGAGGGCTGCACGGTAGACTTACTCCAAGAGAGGCCTGAGGGCAGGAGAGCGGGCCAGGAGAATTATCCAAAAATTAATTTTTTTGAAAAAGTAAGGTGACATGTTACTCAGAAGCTTGAGGCACTAGGATGGTACATGTGTGGTCAGCCTGTGTGAAATAATGAGAGCCAATCTTATGAGACCTTCTGATAACCCAGGTCATCATCTATTCCACCTCCACATCTATCACATACAACTGTCTGTCTTATCCCTTGTAAATGGCCTGTTTGGGATTCTTGGCAAAGTGTCCCTCATGGTAGTTGCAGCTATGTTTTCAAATTTGTAAGGGAGGTTTGATTCTTGTAATAGCTGCTTCCTTTATTTTTATTTTTATCTTTTGAGACAAGGTTTCACTGACTGGCCTGTAACTTGCTCTGTAGACCAGAGATACGCCTCTGCCTCCTGAGTGCTGGGATTAAAAGTGTGTACCACCATACCTGCTCCCTTGCTCCCTTCCTCTTTTGAGACAGGGATTCAGATAGCCCTGGTTGGCTTCACACTCAGTATGTAGCTGAAGATGAACTTGGACTTCTGATCTTTCTGACTCCACCTCCCATACTTCTTTAAGATGGGACATTTAAACTTGGCCAGGAACCATAATCCTTCATGGGTCTGCTATAGTTTGGATGTAAAATGTTCCTCACAGGATCATAGGTTTAAAAATACCCTCTTAATCTTAGTGACCTATATTTGGAAACAGTAAATTTGGAAACTCTTATCGACCCTACATTTGGAAACGGTAAAAGGTTTTAGAACATACAGTGACCAAAAATTAATTCAAAATCAAGCGTGTACTGACTTTGAGGCATTTCTGGTGGTGCTCACCTATGTTGCATCACATACCTTGACTGCAGGTCTAATTCTTATTTTTAGTTTATGTGCCTGAATGTCTTGTGTGCATATATGTTAGTACACCAAAGGTGTGCAATGCCTATGGAGGCCAGAAGAGGGCATTGGATCCCTTGGAACTGGAGTTACGGTTGGTTGTTAGCTCCTATTTGAGTGCTAGGAATTAAATCCAGGTCATTTGCAAGAGCAGCCAGTGCTTTTAGCCACTGAGCTGTCTCTCCAGCTCCGAGGGCCTAATTCTAAACATGCAGCATACACTGCACGTGCTCTTACGTCACTCAACATCACTGACCAACTGAAACACCTTGGCTCAGATTCAAGACATATTATAAATTGCAGTGTTTTTACTCTGTATCCATACTTTTCTGATGTACTGAAAAAAAGTTTAAATTATGGAAATGATATTTTCCTGCTGTAGTTCATCCACATGTAGATACTGTCAATAGTTACATATAAGTATTGTTAGGATTAGTATTAGAGTTGATGTTAAGGTTTTGGTTTTAAGGTTAGAGTTGTTCTGGTTAGTGTTAGCCTTAGGGTTCTAGGGGTTAAAGTTCAGAGTTGCAGGTTAAACTTAGAGCAATGGTCTAGGTTTGGGGTTAGGGTTAGAGTAAGAGTATTAGGGTTAGTCTTGATTTTCAACTTGATCAGAATCAGAATCATCAAATTTCCAGAAATGTCTATTAGTAATTTTCTAGATTAGGTTAACTGAGGTGGGAAGACCCACTCTAAATTTGGGTGGTGACATTCAATGGACTGAATTCTGAGGCTGAATACAAGGAAAGAGCAGTGCACCAGCTTCATATCTCTGTTTATTTCCTCATTGTGAATGTAATGTGACCAACTCCCTCACACTCCACTTTGGACTTCAGCTTGAAATATAAGCCAAAATTAACCTTCTTTCCAATTGCTTCTTGTCAGGTTGGTCATAGCAGTGCCAAAAATTGGTACCAAAAAATGGAGCTGTTGTTGAGATAATCCTGTGTAGTTCTTAGGCCTCTGGAGGTGGTTTGCGGGAAGAATCTGGGGGGTGGGGGTTGGATGAGAAAATCCCTAGACTGATTTAAGAAGAGCTTAGTGGGCTATTCTAACCTGAGCTTGGAAGATTAGAATGCTGAGGGAGATTCTGACAATGGAGTCCTGGCTAATGAGGCTTTAGATGGGTACAAGGACTCCACCAGGAACTAGACTTAAAGCCGTTTCATTTTTATTCTGTCAGAGAATCTGACTGCATTCTGCTGATGTTCTGAGAACATGAGTGAGGGTAAATTCAATTTAATTAATGGACCAATTTGTTTGATGGAAGAAATTTCATGACAGGACAGCATTCAGGCTATTGAATGGCTACTGCTGGTTGCCTGCATTCAGAGATAGTGGGAGGAGGGGGGCTGGGAGAGAGAGAGAGAGAGAGAGAGAGAGAGAGAGAGAGAGAGAGAGAACTGGAGCAGAAAGAAAAAAGTGTGTCAAGGAAAGGAATGTGAGTAAGTTTAAAGTCTCTGGCAAGGAGCATGCTGAGAAAACAGTCGTAAGTGGTAGAGGTTAGCTTCAGTAAGGAACACCTGGTACTATACACTGAGACAATAGGAAAGGTGCCCTAAAGGCAAGCGCTCATCCAAATGCAAATTCATTTGAAAGGAGAGAGCCTAAACTAAAAATGACACAGTTCCTTGCTTGAAAGCAGTTGCCTGGTGCACACGGACACTCATGCAGTTGTGCACTAATGCACTAACAGTTGTGTTCCATCTAAGCGGGGGGGCAGAACTTGGCAGCATTGTCAATTTGGTATTGATTTTGCAGGCATGAAAGATGCAAGCATGAGGAGGTCATAGATTCCGTCATCATTTCAAAGAGAAGCTGAGGCCAAGCAGGGTTGGATTCTCTGCAAGGAGTTCCTGAAAGGCCAATACCCAAAGCTGGGGAGATCAAGCTTAAGTTGTAACGGAGACAACAGGATTTTAGAGATATTAGGACCATGGGCTATGCAGAGGAAAGCTACAGGCTTAGAATTGAGCTGACTCAAGGAGAGAGGCAATGTGAGTAGCATAGCTGGAGAGTCAGGGCTACCCAAGCTTTTGGAGCCTGGATGACTCCATCATGAGTTCCAGATAGTGTTCTCAGACTTGAAAGATTTGGAGGTTGCCTTGCTGGGTTTTAGTATTTCTCTATCGGATATTTTCTTCTTATGCCCCCATTCCTCGTTTTGGAATTGGAATGTTTATTCTGTGCCATTGTATGTTGGAAGTTTGTAACTTGTTTTTTGATATTATAGGAACTCAAAGTTAAAGAGTGCCCTAATTTAAGAAGGTGTTGGTCACATCACCTTCCCAAATCAAGAAATATAGATAGAAGGGTGCTGGTGCTCAGCTTATTGTGTCCTGTTATTCAGTAGTAGACTCTAGCCCATGTATTGGTGCTGCCTACATTTAGGGTGGGTTTTCATACCTCAGTTAACACAGTCTAGAATATCTCTGACAAGCCTAAAGATGTTTCCAAGGTAATTCTAAATCCCTTCAAGATTAACCATACAATTCAAGACTTAACACTCAAACATACCCCTTTTAACTTTTCCTCATTCTACCTTCTACCCATTGTCCTCATAGGTTCATGGCCATTTCAAAATACAAAATGTACTTTTTGCCAACTTCACAATCCCTATAGACTTTATCAGTTCCAAATCTGTTCAGAACAGCATTCATCTCCCTGTACGTCTTGATTTGGGAGTGTGATGTGACCAAGCTGCCTTATCTGCCAGAATGCCCTCCCTGCCATGATGGACCTCTTCTCTAACTGTAAGCCAAAATAAACCTTTAGTCAGTCTCTCTCTCTCTCTCTCTCTCTCTCTCTCTCTCTTTCTCTCTTAAACTTTAAAAAAATTTACTTCTCTTTTTTAAAAAAAAAATTATGTGTATGTATGTATTCCCTGCATGTACGTAAGTGCACCTGTGTCCTGCAATGCCTGTGGAGGTCAGAAGAGGCAATCGGATCCCCTGGGACTGGAATTACAGGCAGTTGTTAGCTGCCATGTGGGTGTTGGGATTCAAACCCAGGTCTTCTGCAAGAATAACCAGTGTTCTTAACTGCTGAGCCATCTCTTCAGCCCCACCTTTCTTCTCTTAAATTTGTTCTTGTCAGGTATCTGGTCACAGCAAGGAAAACAATGTCACTAATACTATTAGGTTTATACTTAGGGTAAATTTTAGGGTTAGGCATTAGGGTTAGAGGGTTAAAGTACAGCTAATTTAGGATTTGAGGTCAATTTTAGAAGTTTAGGGTTAGGCTTAGGGATGCATTAGTGTTGGGTTAACAATTAGTGTGGGGCTAGGTGTGGTGGCACATTCCTTTAATCACAGCACTCAGGAGGCAGAGGTAGGAGGATCTTGGTGAGATCGAGGCCAGCCTGGTCTATACAGTGAGTTTCAAGCCAGCTGGGGCTACAGGAAGACCATGTCTCAAAACAACAACAGCAACAAAAAACCAAAGCTGATCTTGGTTTTAGTGAGTCTACAAATGAGGGTGATATTTTGTCCTTTGATTAATCAAGTTTTTGTTATAATTCTTTGCTTTTCCAGATAGTTTACCTTACTTAAACCAAGACTGCATGGTTTAAAGATTTACATTTTTCACTACTTTGAAAAAAAAAATTACCTGGTGGTGCAGGTTGGGAGATGACTCAATGGGTAAAGTGCTTTCTATACACTCATGAGGTAGGTCCTGAGTTCAGATTCCCAGAACCCACTTAACAGCTGGATGCAGCAGCATATGTCTATATCCCCAGAGATGGGGATGGGGGCAGTACAGGTGGATTCTTGAGCTCTATGTTGGCTAATTAGTGTAGGAGCCTCAGGTTCATTGAAAGTGTCTCAAAAACAGGGGTACACAATAGAGGAAGACTCTCACCATTGAGGCCTGGCCTACACATGCACACTCTTGGCAAGCACACCTGTAAACACATGCACACATGCCTCTGTGCCCACATGCATACAGCACATACCTACCTACCTACACACACACACACACACACACACACACCTCTAATTTTGCAGCATAATTTGCATAAAAATTCGAGTGTTCAGAGTAGCATAGGTGTATTTTGAATCTTGCAAAAGGAACTTCATTTGTGGGTACTTCCATTTAAAAAAATATATTTTTATTTTTTGTGTGTGTATGTGTGTATTGCCTGCATGTAGGTAAGTGCACCCATGTCATGCAGTGCCCATGGAAGACAGAAGAGACTGTTGAATCTCCTGGAACTGGAGTTACAGATAGTTGTTAGCTGCCATGTGGGTGCTGGGATTCAAACCCAGGTCTTCTGCAAGGACAGTCAGTGTTCTTAACTGCTGAGTCATCTCCCCAGCCCCAGTACTTTCATTTATAAATCCAAACTCTTAGTTTCCAAAAAAAATCTACTTCCTACTAAGAAAAAAGAAAGATTATTAACTAGGCCCAACCATTTGTTTTACTGTTTCTATTGATACTAAAAATACTAAGATTGCTGGGCGTGGTGGCTCATGCATTTAATCCCAGCACTTGGGAGGCAGAGGCAGGCAGATGTCTGTGAGTTTGAGGCCAACCTAGTCTACATAGTGAGTTCCAGGACAGCTGGGGCTACAGGGATACCCTGTCTCAAAAAGACAAAACAATCATCATCATCATCATAATCATCATCATCATCAAGCCTTGTGTGGTGGATTGTGGGGACCTAAAGGTCCCACCTTGCAGAAGTCTGAGAGGAAGTTATTGGGGTGCGGCATGACTTCCTTTGAAAGTCTGAAGAATACTTCTGCACTGCTGAGGAGTGCATGATCAGCGTGTGACCATCCTTAAGATACACCCTCAGGGGGCAGGGGGGATTTCCAGGTGCCTTTATAAGCTCTGTAACACCTGCAATAAATGAGTCCCTGCTTGACTAGGCTCCCCGTGGCGCCTGAGTGTTCCTGGTATTGGGGGCGACATGAGCTGGCGAATGGCATGCTTACTCATCCCCAATCATCACTGCCCGGAGGTCGCTGGTACGAGCCTCCAGCAACTGGCACCCATTGTGGCGCTCGAAGGAAGGTGAAAAGAAGAAAAGAAAGAAAGAAGGAAAACGGATTGGGGCCAATCTGGAAGTTTGGGGTAAGCAAGACCTGAAAAGATGGGTGACGCAACTTTTAAGTCTGAGGACCCGGTGCTTAAAGTGCTGAGAGATATGCTTAAAAGCAGGGGATTGGATCTGTCAGATCCGGTAGCTCAAAAGGTTTGGGCAGAGGTGATTCATTTGGCTCCCTGGCTACTTGGGGCTAATGTTTTTACTGGGGATACATGGGAACATGTGGAATGTCTAGCTCGACAAAGGGAGGTTCAATTGGGGGTTGATCTGCTGCTGGAGTTCTACCCTCTTATTTCACCCTTAAAGGCATGCTTTTGGCCCAAGAGCCCTAAGCTCTCAGCGCCACCTCCTCACGAGCCTTCAGAAACCCTGGCATGGGAATCATGGGAAGAGTTTGAGGAAGAATGCAGAAATGCAACAGAAGTGAAACCAAAAGCGGCCAAAGTAACAAGCGGCACCTTGGGTATGCCCTGGCCAGCTTCAGGGCTTCCTGAAACCCATGAAAACCGTCCCCATTTCCAGGATTCTGGCCCTGCTCAGGAGGCTTCTGTGAGGCTACAGGTGGAAGCGTATCCTATTAATGTAAACCCAGGAGGTGCGCGCCCTGAACCCTGGTATCCCTGGCAGGCGAAGGATTTAAAGGAATTAAAAAAGGCAGTGGCTGAGGATGGCCCGGATCTCCCTGGGTAGATACTCTCCTCCAAGGCTTGGCTCATCAGCAGTGTACTACAAAGGATTGGCTGGACCTCACCAAAGCAGTCCTTCCTAGCCCTATATATATTAAATGGTGTGCCCCCTTTAAGGAGTAATGCAGGATACAGGCTGAGGAATGCAAGTGCCAACCCACCGGTCCCCATTACTTTTGGGATGTTGACTGGTTCAAGTGACTGTTACACCACAGGGGAGCAACACTCAGGCATTCCAGCCCCATGTACAGAACAGGTCAGGGTCATAGGATTAAATGCTTGGAGAAAATTGAATGAGGGGCCTACCAAATCCCCCTTGCAGGAGTTAAAAGCCTGGTGAACCTCTCTATGAGTTTATAGACAGAGCAGAGAAGAGCTTAAAATGAAAATTACCCCCAGGCCCATTGAGGGAGCAATTCACTAAACTCCTGGTTTGGGATGGAATGGATGCTGATCAAAAGATACCCTGTGCTGGCCTTAAGGACAGGTCCATGAGACAATGGATAATTGCCTCCAAGGAGGTGGGAACCCAGAGGGGGCAAACCAAAACCATGGCTGCTGTCTTGCAGATGCAAACAGAGGCTCTGACCCATGCCCTAACCCAGGTATTTAATTCACTTAAATCTGGGACAGCAGGTAACAATGGGGCCTAGAGGAATAGAGGCCCATGTTTTGGCTGTGGCCAGACTGGCCATATTAAAAGAAATTGTCCTCAGCAAGAGAACAAGCCTAAGCCTGGAGGTGGGGTATCAAAAAGACCCCCATCTATGCCCTGTCCCCGGTGTTGCAAATGGTTCCATTGGCAGAAGGATTGTAAATCCAGATTTGATATTGAAGGAAAGCCTTTAAACTAAGTGGGGGGGCAGCCTCCAGCCCCATTGACAAAAGGAGGACTTCCCCATAATCAGCTACATCTACAATGCCCTGGGGGAGGGAGTGGGAGAGGAGAAAAACCTATGGTGAATTGGACAGTCCCTATTATCCCTGGTGTAAGGCCCAAGATGGATCTTGAAATAGATGGCAGGAGGTTTCGCTGCCTAGTGGACATGGGGGCTGATAGGACCATTCTTAGAAAGGAAGAGGTCCCATCACGATGGCACCTGGTTTCTGGGCCCTGAATCCTAGGTGTGGGAGGATACACTGCATCAGAGGAGACTTGAGAATGGCTCACCTGGCAGGATGCAAATGGAGCTAAAGGTGAGGTGCGACCCCTGGTGGCGGCAGCGTTATCCGCCAGCCTCATAGGACAAGATATTTTGAGGGACATACATGCCTGCATAACCACTGATAGCAAGGCCTTTTGGACCTTGAAGAGTCTGATAGGCTTCCTGAGTCAGCAACTCGGGTTGTCTCGCCATATCAATTATAGGGGGGACCCAAAGAAAGAGCATCAGGTTCACCCCCAATTCTAAGGGCCACTGCCCCCTCAGGTTCCGGCTATCCAGTGGTCCCCTGGGGCACCGGTATGGGTGGAGCAGTGGCCATTGCCTGAGACAAAGCTACAGGCTTTAAAGGAAATTGTGCAGGAACAATTACGGTTGGGCCACATCCAGCCTTCTGTAAGTCCATGGAACACACCTGTCTTTGTTATTAAGAAAGCCTCTGGCAAATGGAGAATGTTGCAAGATTTGCATAAAGTCAATGCTAGAATGACCCTAGTGGGTACACCCTTAAGGGGGCTGCCTTGGATCCCTGCTATTTCCTCAGATTTATTTCTTATAGTTACAGACATTAAAGATTGTTTTCGCTCTATCCCTCTACAACCCCAGGATTGTGAAAAATTTGCTTTCTCTGTACCTTCCACCAACTTTAAAACGCCTGATGAGAGGTATAAATGGACTGTTTTACCCCAAGGTATGGCCAATAGTCCAGCATTCTGCCAAAGCTATGTGAAGACCCTTTTACGGCCTGCTCACGTGATGTAGCTCTGAGACATTATGGCATAGACCCTCTTAAAGTTGTTATCCCCTATGGTCTTAGGGATTTTGAATGGCTCTGCAGAAATAATAACTGAGTGGCCATAGCCTTGGAAGGGTTCCTGGGAAATTTGGACTGTCATTATGGCCCTCATAAATGGGTGACCTCCTTTCGTGCCCTCTGTTGGGACACTCCCCTGCTCTTTGTCAGGGAGCCCTTAGTAAAAGCCTACAGTATTTTCACTGACAGTGGCAGATTTGGAGCTGCAGTGGTAGTATACCGAGGGGCAGATGAGAAACCAAAAAGATATGTCCACACTTGTGATGGCTCAGCTCAATTCCAGGAACTCATGGCCACTGCTTTAGCATTAACAAAGATAAGTAAGCCCATGAATTTGTTTTCTGAGAGTCTGTATGTAGTCAATCTTCTTCCAGGGCTATTAGGTTCTCATATCCAGTTGGATGGGAACCTGTTTACTCCCTTGATTCAGACTCGTACACTCCTTAAAGAGAGAGAAGCCCTTATTTTCTTACAGCATCTTAGGGGACACCAAGGATTGCCTGGGCTTTTATCCCAAGGCAATGCAGAGGCAGACAAAGTGGCTTCCACCCAGGTCCTGTCAGCAGGTCTGAATGAAGCTCAGGGGTTACATAACCTCACTCATGTAAATTGGAGGGGACTCCATAAGATGTTTCCTCA
>NW_008352271.1:147488-153045 GCF_000622305.1 Nannospalax galili | reverse complement strand
CACACTATGCTCCTTTTGGAAAGCTTAAGTATATTTTTGTGTCCATAAACACATTCTCACATGCGTGTTGGGCTACCACTCATACAGGAGAGAAGTCTAAACATGCTCAGTCTCATTTTCTCCAGTGCTTTGCTACGTTGGGATTGCCCCAGAGAATTAAAACTGATAATGGACCATGTTTTGTGAATAAAAATTTACAAGATTTCTTTTCACTTTGGGGAATTCAACACAATACAGGAATTCCCTACAATCCCCAAGGTCAAGCCATTGTAGAACGCAACCATCGAAACCTAAAAATTTATTTACTAAAACAAAAAGGGGGAATAAGCCCCCACCAACAGTTGGGTATGGCCTTATTCACTATTAATGTTCTTAATTTTCAAAAAAAGTTGGAATCCCAGTTTCAGAAGCATTGGGGACGACAGGAACAGAGACCTGAGGGTGCGGGTAAGGTGGGAGGACCCCATTATGGGGCAATGGAGAGGCCCAGATCCATTGCTAACTATAGTTTGAGGCTTTGGGTGTGTCTACCCTACAGGAGATTCAAACCCCATATGGGTACCTGCAAAAAACCTTAAGTGGGTAGGCCAGGATCTGACTGACTAGCATGACAGTCCATGGACAATAGTTCATGAGACAAAATTCCTCTCTTTATTTATATCCATCAGAGGTGAAGGACCCAGTTCCTTGACTTCATTGCCAGTCAGCCTCTTTGACAACTGGCTGATTGGCAAAAAGGTACATGGTCTCAGAAGTATTTCAACTTGTCATACACCATGACTTGCTTTGTTTCTCTTGATAATGCTTATCTTTCAGTGTCTTTACCAGATAATTCAGCAACAGAGGAACCTTGGAACTGCCACGGCCCACCTCCTCATGATTACGGACTCCCCCAGGACCCCCTCCAGTTGCCCACACTTGGCTAACCGAGTTAGGCAGAGACTAAGACTATCACGGGCTGGCATTACCCATGTGGCTGCCCTTAATCATGATGCATTTTTAGCCAAGGATGGATAAGATAACCCATGACAAGCACTCCTAAGACAGGACATGCACATGGCCAGGTGCATGATCCAATGACGGGCAAGGCTTGATCAGAGGTTACACAACCTAAGACAGGCAAAAATGCATAAGATTAGAGGAAGGAGATATCCATCTCTCCTTAGGGAGCCGTCTATGAAGTGGGTAACCGGTGAAATAAAGTCAGTCTGGCCTTAAAAATTAAAAGGGGGAGATGTGGGGACCTAAAGGCCCTACCTTGCAGAAGTCTGAGATGAAGTTACTGGGGCGTGGCCTGACTTGCTTTGAAATTCTGAAGAATACTTCCACACTGCTGAGGAGTGTATGATCTGGGTGTAACCATCCTTAAGATACACCCTCAGGGGGGAGGGGGGATTTTCAGGTGCTTTTATAAGCTCTGTAACACCTGCAATAAATGAGTCCTTGCTTGACTAGGCTCCCCATGGCACCTGAGTGTTCCTGGTATTGGGGGTGGCATGGGCTGGCGAATGGTGTGCTTACTCATCCCCAATCATCACTGCCTGGGGGTCGCTGGTACGAACCCCCGGCAGTGGATCACACCTTTAATTTCAGCACTTAAGAGGCGGAGGCAGAAGCAGGTGGATTTCTTGTGAGTTCAAGGCCAGCCTGGTCTACAAAGTGAGTTCCAGGCCAGGTGGGGCTACAGGGAGACCCTGAGACCCTGTTTCAAAAAACCAACCAAAAATGTTTTCAGATTATTTATACAAAATCAGAAAAGAGTTTAATTACATGTGTGTTTGTGGTTTGTGTGCTCATTTCTCACTACCTTGGGAAACTTTAATACGATTGATATCCAAAGATCTGGCTTAACTTTTTTTTTTTTAACTATAAATTGATTTATTTGGGCCAACTGTATGGTCTTAAACACCCAAAAGGAAAGTATAACCAAAGAGTAAAGTGATCAGTATATTTCTTTAAGTGGGTTAACTTTTAAAAATATTTTTATTTTTTGTGTATGCCTGCATGTGTGTAAGTGCACCTGTATCATGCAGTACTCACAGAAGTCAGAGGAGAGTGTCAGATTCCTCTGGAACTGGAGTTACCATACAGTTGTCAGCTACCATGTGGGTGCTGGAATCAAACCCAGGTCCTCTGCAAGAGCAGACAATGCTCTTAACCAGTGAGTCAGCTCTCCAGCCCCTGGGTTAACTCTTTTTATTTAAATTATGCTGAAACAAAAGTGTCTTCAATGACATTTCTGGGTGTTTTGTTTTGTTTCTTGTTGTTTGGGTTTTTTGGGGGGTTTTTTTTGGCCTCTTTGAGACAGGGTCTCCCTCTAGCCCCAGCTGGCCTAGAACTCACTATGTAGACCAGGCTGGCCTTGAATTCACAGAGGTCTATCTGCCTCTGCCTTTTGATTGCAGGAATTAAAGGTGTGCACCATCACCCCTGGCTGACATTCTGTTTTATACCCTAAGACCCTATATTTTTTGACTGAAGTTTTAAAGTGTCCTATATAGTATTTTTTGACTGAAGCTTTAAAGTGTCCTATATCGTAAATATACTATAGTATAGTAAAAGGACACTATTACAGTGACTGCTATTAGAGGCCCCATTTTCTTCTGATTTTAAGATAAATAAGGCTGGGAATCCCAGCACTCGGGAGGCAGAGGGAGGTGGATATCTGTGAGTTTAAGACCACCCTGATCTACATAGTGAGTTCCAGGCCAGCTGGGGTTACTGGGAGACCCTGTCTCAAAAACACCGAAAAAAGAAAAGAAAAAATTATGCTCACAAAACCTATGAATCATGGTTTCTTACAAGTCTGACTTCTTAGCTGGGCATGGTGGTGCACACATTTAGTCCCAGCACTCAGGAGGCAAAAGCAAGCAGAGCTCTGAGTTTTAGGCCAGCCTGGTCTATGTAGTGAGTTCCGGATGAGCTGGAGCTACAGGGAGACCCTGTCTCAACAAGACCGAAAAAACCCACGTCTGACCTCTTAAAATTTTTTTTTACTTTGTGTGTGTGTGTGTGTGTGTGTGTGTGTGTGTGTGTGTGTGTGTGTGTGTGCGTGCGTGCATGTGCGTGCACTTGCCACAGTCTACACATGTGGAGGTCAGAGGACAACTTGCTGGAGTTGCTCTCTGCACCACCTGGGCCTTCTAAAAGGAAAAAAGGTCATAAGCCTTGGTGAGCCATCTCACCAGTCAAAATCTGACCTCTTGTTTCTATCCATGTCACTAAGAATATTTGTACATGGGAAAAGGAAGGTTTTGAGAATAGTTTAAATACCATATTGTTAACTTGTTTCTTCTGGAACATGACTTTGCATTTACGTCCTCTAAAACCTAGTGTAATGCCAACATAATAAGATAAATAACAATGACAAGAAGCCTATGGCGTTCCAAACACTCTTGTAAAACAGACATTCAGTCCTCTAAAACCTAGTGTAATGCCAACATAATAAGATAAATAACAATGACAAGAAGCCTATGGCGTTCCAAACACTCTTGTAAAACAGACATTCATTTGATCCTTCAATGACCTTGTGCCAGGGACAGTCATCACCTCCAGGTGTAGGAGGGCTATTTGAGAGGTGCCCCATAGGTTATAGTGAAAAGTGTGGGAGAGCGGTAAAGGCCCCGAAGAGGCGAGGCTGGCTAGGCTCATGGTGTCGGGCCTCTCGACCCCCGGGTTTCCCGCGGGCCTGCTTGCGGAGGATGAAAGCAGCTGTTCGGCGCCCTGCTGGGTCACCTTGCCCTCGGGGGCGGGGCGGGGGCGACCGGGCGGCCTCCCTCCTCTCCTTCTGTACCTCGGTGTCGCCTCTCGTCGCACCTCCCCCTTCTCCTCAACCCCGTCCCCCTCGGGGGAGCCCGAGTTGAGCAGGCCACCCCAAAGCCACTTTCATTCCTCCGGGAGGACGTGTGGCCCCTCCTGTTCCCACCCCAAGAGGTGCGGAGGCCGACATGCTCCCCACCTGCTGTGTACTCGGTGGCCGGCAGCCGTGTAGGAGCAGCCCAGCCGCGGGGCTGTTGTCCGGAGCCGAGGAGGGCCCGCCAGGCCCAGTGACAAGAAGGCAGGGAGTGTCCCCAGCCCTCGGTGAGTCCCTGTGACAAGTAGGGTAAGAAGGGTGACCATGTCCCCAGCCCCCGGAGCATACGCCAGTGGCAGACCAAGTAGAAAGTTAGCTTTCCCAGACCTTGTGGAACGCGCTGTGGCAGGAAAGAAAAGGGCAGCTGTGTCTCCAACCTTCTTAGAGTGTCCATCTCAGGCCTACTAATGTGATCATGTCCGCATTCCTCTGTGGGGTGTCCTCCTGTGGTTGCTGAACATACAGAATGACACTGATCTTGGCCCTCTAGCTTCTTCCTGTAGCAGGCCCAATAGAAAGAAGAGCAGCTGTGCCCCTAGGCTTCTGTGGACCGCCCTGCGGGCAGCCCTAGAAGATCATCTAAGGGCATTCATGTCTGCAGGCCTCCATGTTCACCTCACCAGTCCTGTGAGCTTGTTCTCTGAGAAACAGGCTTTGGCTTCAAGGTTAGATGCTGTTTAGGGCAAATATGCAAAAGTTAGTGTCCTGATGGAAAACCAGTGACCTACCTCACGAAACAGGCAGAAGGATGAGGAGTTCAAGGTTATCCTCAGCTACATACAAGTTCCAGGCCAGCCTGGGCTACATGAGACACTGTCTCAGAAAAACAAAATTATTTTATAGTAAAGGTTAAAATAAGTTATAATGGGACGGACTAGAGATTCCCAATTTTTAGCAAATCTTTCTTTTGAACACTATATGATTTCAACACACTTGTTACCAATGAAATTTGGGGACTGTTTCACAAAATTTGTTTTACGTAAAGATTTCTACCATTTTATGAATAAAAGTATTTCAGGGATGCCAGGCACTGCGATTATAGACAAAGCAGACAGTATCCTGCATTCGTTGAGGTTATTTTGCATGTGGAGTGATTTTTTTTCCCCCTTTAGTAGACCAAGGTGGCCTTGAATTCACTGAGCTCCATCTGCCACTGCTTCTCAAGTGTTGGGCTTAATGGTGTGTGCCACCAGGTCTGGCCAGCCTTTACATTCGGTTTGTATCAGTTAAAACATTTCAGGAGCCTGTTAGGATTACTTAAAAAAAAAAAAAAGTTATTAGAATACATGAAAGAAATCAATGGCTCAGTTATTATGAGTCTAAGTAAGCATCCTAATTTGGGAATTGTGTGTAGTCATAGCTCCAGGGATATTGCACCTCAGGCATGTTTTCAGGGCTTGAGTTACCTTTTTGCTTTATTCTTAGTGTCTTTGGGCAGTTGTTCATGGAGTCCTTAGCCTCCCATGTGGTGCTGGAAAATTAATTCCAGTCCTCTGCAGGAGAATCAAGGGCTTTTAAGTTTTGAGCCATCTCTCCAGCTCCTGATTATGTTTTCTTTTATAGTTACTATTATTTATTTAGAGTGCCTGTCTCTGAATGCTAACCGAGCTGAGCTGAGCTGTCACTGACAGGCTGAGCTCTGTCTTTCTGTGTCACTCTGAGGGCTGGGATGACAGACTTTCACCTCTTTCCCTGATTTTGCAG
>NW_008352271.1:110458-147455 GCF_000622305.1 Nannospalax galili | reverse complement strand
GTGTGTGTGTGTGTGTGTGTGTGTGTGTGTGTGTGTGTGTGTATGCAGTAATTTTCAGTTTTTATCAGTATTAAAGTAATTCAAACATTTTAACCAATGAAATTTCTCATGTCTTCTTTACCCGATAGTTTAGTATATTTTATAATTTAGGAAAGTTTAGGTTTGTTTTTAAGATGATGCTAAGCTACTTAAGGAGTCTGTGGTTGACATTGTGTTAGTGGGTCTAACAGTGCTCAGGGCTGGCTGGCCAGAGCAGTGCCTCGGTTCCTTGAATTGATGACTCTTTCCTTCTACTGGCAATAAGAGAGTGAGTGACCAAGTATTCCTTTTAATACTCGGATTAAGAAGATTATGCAGTTGTAATACAGAATTGAGTTTTACCTGGAGTGGATGTACCAGCAGAGATGGTCTAGTTTGGCTGTTGCAAGTAGATTTTTAACTTTTCTTCAACCAGTATGTTTTAAAGCATTTTATCTCAAGTCATTGTTCTTTACTGAGTTTATTTAGGTACTATATTTAAAATTTTTTATTTTGTGTGTGTGCGTGTGTGTGTACGTGTATGCATGTGTATCATGGCACATGTATGTGTAGAGGTCAAAGGACAACTTGTAGAAGTTGGTTCTCTTTTTCCACCATGTGGGTCCCTGGGATCAAGCTCGGGTTGCCAGGCTTGTACAGTAAGTGCCTTTACCTGCTGAGCCATCTTGTGGCCATAAACACTATTTTGGTGGGGGGGGGCAGGGTTCTTTTTTGAGAAAAAGTCTTCCTGTAGCCCCAGCTGGCCTGGAGCATTGAACTCACATAGATCTGTCTGCCTTTGCCTCCCAAATTCTGGAATTAAAGGCTTGTACCACCATGCCTAGCCCCAAACAGTTTTCAGCCCCACCCCGCCCCCCACTCCGTAGACACCATTTTTAACAAGGAATGAGAAAGGTAAAGCACAATCTGGATTTCATAATGAAGCATTAAAGATGCATTCATGTTTTTGTCCTGTGTTTTTCTCTGCAAAGAATATTGTGTGGAACAGTATCATATGGTTCATCTCCCAATGTGAAAGTCATCCTCTCTGTATGCAGATTCCAGAGTTATAGTGCCCAGAAAGAGAAGCTGATGAGTCGTGTGTCATCTCTGATTAGAAACTTGAAAATAGATGTGAACATAGATTTAGGTTGCAGGATGCCTATATGTAGCTGTGTTAGAAGGGAGGAAAGAGAGCCAGGTGTGGTGGCGCACAGCTTTAATCCCAGCAATCAGGAGGCAGAGACTGGTGGATCTTTGAGTTTGAGGCCAACCTAGTCTACACTGCAAGTCCCAGGCCAGCTAGGTTACACAGTGAGACCCTGTATCCAACAAAACAAAGCAAAAAACAGAAAAAGGAAGAATTGTTTCTACTCAACCTTAGCTGAGAAATGATTGTCAACTGATCACTGCTGGGTGAGGGAGAGTTGATCTTCTTTAAAAGAGTGACCTTAGATAGGCTGACCAGACTCCAGTGGATGAACTTACACCGAGCCAAGAGACATCCAGGTACACAAACTTGACTCGATAGATCTTAAACATATATGACAGAAAGCATTAAATCTGGTGGCTGGGGGCAGATGGGGGAGGGAATTTAAATGTGATTAAGATATATTGTGTTAAATGCACAAAAATTCAATAAAAATATATTTAAAAAAAAATGGTTCTAAAGAGAATGTGAGAGAAGGGAAAAGAAGGTGTTGTCTTTGTCACTGTTTGCCATTGCAAATACAATTAATATTCCATTTGTTTTAGTAAATTTAATGTATGTTCTTTTGTATACATAACTTTTTATGCTTAATAGTAGTCCTTTTTGGGTTGTTTTTGTGATTTTTTTTTTTTTAGACAAGGTCTTGCCCTGAAGCCCAGGCTAGCCTGAAATTACTATGTAATCCAGGTTGCCCTCAAATTTTCAGTGATCTTTCTGCCTCAGCCTCCCAAGTGCTGGGATTACAAGTGTGAGCCATCACTCCTAGTTCAATAGTATTTTTTATTCTGAAAATTAAAAAATACTGAAAATATACAGAAATCCCTTTACCTGAAATATTAATGTGTTAAGTTTGGTGGGGGGGACAGGGTTTAACTGTATCCTTCACTAACCTGGAACTCGGTATGTAGACCAACTGACCTTGAACTCACAGAGTACCACTGGCCCTGCCTCCCAAGTTAAATAAACATTTCCATATTAGTTTCATATTTGTTATGAACCATGTCATTCACATGTGACTTTAAGCTGGGTGGGCATGGCAGCTTAGGGCTATCATCCTAGCACTTGAGATTGAAGTAGGAAGATCAGTTCAGGCTGGTCTTTGGCTACATAGCAGTTGGAAGCCTGAGGTTATATAAGACCCTATCTTAAAAAAAATAGCAAAGGACAAAAATCACATTAATTCTAACATGTCTACTAACTAGGATTGGCCATGAATATAGGTGAAATTTAAAATTTTAATTAATTGATTTTTTGAAAATAGATCTTGCCTCAAGTTTATTTATTTTAAAATAGCACAGGATACCAGCTGTCACCAAACAGTTGGAGGGTGGGTGTGAGGGTAGGGGGTTCACACCAGTCCATCACTCATCATATCGGCAGATAGAAGCCTTTATTATGAGGCCTTTACAGGGACCTGGGCACCTTTAGGTGCCTGACCCGGAGCTGCATCCTCAGCCTTGATTTGGGCCTTGACCTTTGGTCGGTAGAGCCTGGGTCTCTTGGCCATGTTTCTATTCCCAAGCTTGTGGGTGATGAGAGCAAGTTGGAGGAGGTTGCTGTTGGGTCCGTTTGGCATCTTGGGCTTAGCTTTCTTAGACTTCACAGGGCCTTTGAAGATCTCACATTGTTTGCCTGCATCTTCCTCAGGCCCTCGTGCTTCGTGTTAGAACATGTTCCTCAGGAACTTGGGGTCAACTCCCTAAAGAGATTCATATCTCTGTGATATGGTATTCATAGCTCTAGGGTTTCTTGGTGCCGTTTCTGTGCCATTTGGGGGACTGGTTGTGTGTGCTGCAGTTCTTGGACTTGGCCGTGTCTGCATGGTAACCTATAGCTCCAGAAACATTTCTAATCATTTTTTTTTGGTCTTTTTGAGACAGGGGTTCCCTGTATTTTTAAAATGTGTATGTGTGTGTGCTTGTGCAATTTTATGTGTACCATGTGCTCCTTGGAGCCCATGAAGGCCAGAAGATGAGTGATTGGATTCCTGAAAACTGGAATTACAGATGATTATGAACCACTATGTGGGTGCTGGGAACTGAACCTGGGTCCTCTGTAAGAGCAGTAGTGGCTCTTAACCACTGAGTCATTCTCCAGCCCTAGGTAGAATAAATTAAGAAAAAAAAGTCTAAAAACATTTTTATTGAATTTTTGTGTGTTTCATACATAACATGTTAATTCTCTTTATACCCCTTCCCCATCAGGACCCTCCCCTTGCCCTCCCACTGGATTTCATGCATTCTCTCATCTGTGTTAAGGCCTAGCGGGTCAAGTTACTGTCCCCGATGTCCCTCAATGAAAGTTCATGCACTGGGATCTAGTCAGCCTATCTAGAGTCCCTCCCTTAAAGAAGATCAACTCTTTCTCACCCAGTAGTAATCGGTTGCCCAATACTTCTTCAGCTAATATTGGGGTCTGCTGCCCATTTACACAGTTCTATGCTAGGTTTTATGTGCTTGAGTGTGCATGGGTCTTGTGCATGCTGTCACCATTGCTGTAAATTCATGTGAGCAAGGTCTTGTAAGACCCTATTTCCATATGGTCATGCACCTCCTCTCCTGGCTTTTACAATCTTTCCACTTCCTCTTCTGCAGTGGTCCCTGAGCCCTGGGTTCCTTGCCCTCTGTTGCATGAGGGAGCATCATTGATGAGAGTTGAGGGATGCATTAGTATTCTCTCTACCCCTCGTTTTCCATTATGTTCTATGAGCCTTAGGTATAGATTTTTTTAAAAAATATTTTTGAGTCAGGCTTTTGCTGAAAATCTAATGTGGCCTTGAATTCTCAGTTCTTGTGACTTGCTCTCCCAGTTTTTGGAATTGCAGGTGCATGCTACCATGCCCAACTTGGGTACATTTAATTCATGCCTATAAATATGATTTCAGGTAGGCCTCTCTTTTTTAGTACATTTTAGAAGTACAAACTAATGCCTATAGCAGTAATCTGTGTATCTAGTGCAATTACCAGTCAGCAATATGAGGCCTTGCCATAACGTCCTGTAGTGATTTGTAAATAAATCACTGAAGACTCACTTTGTTAATTATATTAACTTATATGTGATTCTTTGTTATTAGAATACATGTGCTATGCTTTTTTTAATATCATGCATTTCCATCTTATAAGCACAAATAACCTTTTAGTAGGTCACTCAGCTATGCACATTGTTCTTCACTTGTCAGTAAAAAGATTTTATGGCACCGAAGGCATTGTGGACACAACATCACCAGAGAGAAAAGGTAAATAAATTGTGTGGGCATCTCCTCATAGTAGAAGAGAGCAGTTATTCTCTGTTAATCTTTTAAAACTGTTTCCTGGGAAGTATCTTATCTTGTGCTTGAATCTTCTCTTTTTAAAATTCTGTATCTGCAATAATTTGACACATTATATATACTGATTGACAAGTTTTTAAAAACTTTTTTTTTGTCTTTTAGAGACAGGGCATCCCTGTAGTCCCAGCTGACCTGAACTCACTATGTAGACCAGGCTGGCCTTGAACTCACAAAGATCCACCTGCCTCTGCCTCCCAAGTGCTGGCACTAAAGGTGTGTACCACCACGCCCAGCCAAAACCCCCTTTTTTTTTTTTTTTTTTTTTTTTTTTTGTCTTTTGAGCCATGGTCTCACCCTGTAAGGCAGGCTGACCTGGAACTCACAGTCATCCTCCGCATCAGCTTCCCAAATCCCAAGTGCTGGGATTATAGGTATGTGCCCCCATGCCTGGCTATAATATTCTTTTTGTATGTGATACTGGGAAGGGAGGCCAGGGCTCCATGCAGGTTAGTCAAGCACAGGACCACTGAGCTACATCTCTAGCTTAATAATTTTTTTTAACAAGGAAAGTATTTACTTACTATATTAATATTTCCTTGGTTTGGGTGAAGAAACATGAAGAGGCTTTCTTTTCTTTATTGTGTTTGAGCCTTGGAATTGTAAAATTGGGGTTTTATTTAACTTCTAGTTTGGTAGGGTTTTATTTCCTTTCCTCATCCATACATTAACTTAGATATGTATTAAGCAGACATGTAATGCTAGGGGTCCTGCAGGCATTACATGCTGTTGCATTTTTGTTATTTTTTGGCTTTTTAAAGATTAATTTATTTAAGTCTACATGGCATAGGACGGAAGAGGGCTTAGACCCCTCTGAGCTGGAGTTAATAGGTGCTTGACACCTGGCTTGTTAGCTTGGTCCTGGGGTCCACACTTCACTTTTCATGATTGCATGGCAAGTGCTCTTGCTGAGTGATCTCTCTGGCCCTGCTTTATTGGTTTTTTTGAAAGAGGCTCTTGCTTTATAGCCTTTTCTAGCCTGAAGCTCACTATGTAGCTCAGGCCAACCTTAAACGCCAAAAAGAGCTTTTTATAGCCCTAACATAAATCCCCTCTTCCTCATTGGCTGGCTATTTGAGAGGGGAGGGGGCACAATCTTCTCTTTTCTCTGGTCTGATTCTCTCCCAGGATTTTCTTTATTCCATAATAGGGTAAGTTCTTTTTGTCGTTGGTTCCACTTTGTGTTCACTTTTACAGATGCTTATCTTAGGGGTGGGCCAGTGTGGAAACACCCCCCCCAACTACTCATAGTCTTCTGTTCTAAGAGTTGCTAAAAGGAGCAGAAATCAGCTATTGGGGAAGACAGGCCCAGGCTTCCTGTATATCTGTAATTCTTACGTGAGATGTCTTTTTGTTTTGTTTTGTTTTTTTAAATCTTTTTGAGACAGGGTCTCCCTGTAGCTCCAGCTGGTCTTGAACTCACTGTGTAGACCAGGCTGGCCTTGAACTCACAAAGATCCACCTGCCTCTGCCTCCCAAGTGCTGGGATTAAAGGCATGCACCACCATGCCTGGCTTCTTTGGTGAGTTTTTACCTGTCTAAAGCACGTTATAACCTTATACTGAAAATGGACCATTATCCTTTATTTCTAACAACGTAATCCTCTTGCCTCTGCCTCCCAAGTGCTGGGATTACAGGTGTGTGTCACCATGTCTGGCTTTTGGTTCGCTTTTAAACCGTATTTTTGGACTAGAAGACGTTATCCCCTAGACTGGATGACTTTGTTATCTGAACCAAAAATGATGGTGTGGTTTGGCAACAGTCTCTATAGAGACAGTATTTTTAGTTATTTAACAGAGAATTTACAAGTATTTGTGGTGCCTGCCTGTCTTTATGTGCACAATGGGTGTGCAGGTACCCAAGGGGCCAGAAGAGGGCATCATATCCCCTAGAACTGGAGTTACAGACAGTTGTGAAACACCCCACGTAGGCACTGGGAACTGAACCCAACTCCTCTGCAAGAGCAGCAAGTGCTCTTAACCACTGAGTTCTCTCTCCAGCCCTCAATTTCTCTATTTGTTTTTATTTTATTTCTTTTTAGAAGAAGCATTTCATTACAGCTTTAACATACTCATTAACAGTTTCCAGAGCAAAGATACATCTCTTTCAAAAGTGGCTATAAAATTTTTAGGTTTGCTGTTGAATTACTACAGTTATACAATATTGAACTCAGTATAAGCCCTGTAAGACATAAAATTGGATGAGTTTTTAACCTTTAAAAAAGATCTCCATTTCATTTTCAAATATACTGTTTCTTACAGAAAGACTCATTGTTTTTGCTCATAACACTCAGATGTTGGTGTATATGTCTTTAATCTGTATGTATCTGATTATTACTAGTCATAATCAGTTGCACTCAGATCCTTGGCACCTGTGTATATCTATAAAGTGATTGGGTAGATTTCAGTGGTAATGTTTATCACCTACTAATTAACATGACATAAATTTTCCTCCTCAAATATAATTCATTTTTTCAAATTTGTTGATTTGTGTGTGTCTGTGTGTGTGTATCATACACAACATCCCAAACCATCTTATTCAACTGTACACCCACTTCCCATATGGCACCCTCCCATAGCCTCCCTCCCCTGACTAGAGCCCTTATAACTCTGTTATCCCTGCTACTGTTCACTGTGATGTCATCACCTCCAGCTGTTCCCCATTACTTGTCCATCTGGTGAATCAGCCTGTCTAGAGGTCTTTATTTTAGGAAGGTCAGCTGTTCCTCATCTAGCAGCAATCAGTTGTCAGTATTCCTTTAGATAAGATTGGGGTCTGATGTTCATTTTCCCAGTTCTATGCTGGGTTACTATCTGGGAGTCCCTTGGGCCACCCTGGCCAACAACTCAAAAGAAGGTACCTCCTATCTGGCATTGTTGCTTGTTATGTAGCCTTTAGCTATACATATGGACTCTTAAAAAATTATATTGGCCCCTTTAATCTTTGGTTATACTTTCCTTTTGGGCATTTAAGGTCATACAGATGGCCCAGATAAACCAATTTATTTTTACTCTTAAGGCTGCTTGAGGATCTGTTCCTCAGGGGTCACATGGGCTTGTGAGGAGCCCCTGGCTCCTTTCTTTTACCAGTTCCATCTATGTGAAGATAAGTCAAAGGTCCTGCTCAACTATGGCTGGCTTCACTTAGAAGCATGGAGGAAATGATTCCTCTGTATTGACCCTCCTCTTTATAGACTGGACACTGGTTCAAGTCCATCTGGTGGGGTCTCCTCGGCCTCCTTGATCAAGAGGACAGGTGGCCCACCACAATTACAGGACATTTAGGGAGATGCTCATAGTCCCCTGGAACTAGTCGACCTAGGACAGCAAGGAGCAAAAACTGTCCTTTATGTCCCTCTGACCAAATTAGTATAGGCCTCAAAGTATGTCTGTTAAACATCCAAGAAGCTTAGTTCCACCAGTCTGGTACTTTTAATTACTGTATGCCTTGTAAATAAATCTTGGGCAAAGACCACCTGTTCTCATATAAACCCTGCCTAGACATATATTTCTTGATCTGGTATATATAATTTGTCAGTAGGTTGTTAGACTAAAATTTCTCTATTTGTAACACAAATTTTCCTCTATGTGTTGATCTTTTTGTGATACCCTTCTTTGTCTAGATTGTTGGTTCTTTTCTTTCCAAAATTATATTGTAATAATGAAGAGAAAAATATTTTTGATGAAGTGTTTTTCTTTATAACAAAAAAATGCTTCAATTTTCAGAACTGAGAACTGTGAATTTATTTTTCATTGAATTGAGGAAAACATTGAGTGTCTTTCCAATTTTATTTTGTAACAACCCCATTGCAGACACTCAGTTCCATCCTCAGCTCTGAAGATGATGAGGAAGAACATGTTCCCGTGACATTCATGAAATGGATTAGCTGTGAGGAGGAGGTCATAAGTAGAAGTAAGTGCCAGGTAGCATGCCCTCTTAACTGCTGAACCATTTCTCACCCATGTTAGCTGTTTTCTAAAAGGAGGATTTGGGACTGGAGAGTTGGCTCAGTGATTAAGAGCTCTGGCTGCTCTTGCAGAGGACCCAGGTTTGAATCCTAACAACCACATGGTGGCTAACAACTGTTTGTAACTCTAGTTCCAGGGGATGTGGTGCCCTCTTCTGGCCTCTGTGGACACTGCATGACACCGATGCACTTACATACATGAAGGCATAACACTCATACAAATAAAAATAAAAATAAATTTGAAGATTTATGACAGCATAAAACAAAGTATCCATTCATTTGTACAACTGAATGAATGATAGAAAATTGTGAGATGACTTTTGTAGTGCCGTATATAACTTTGTGAATCATTATTAGTTTGTTCACTATATATCCTTGATGGTTTAATTAATAGCACTACAGTCATTGAAAATTTTCTCATTTTTATGTAATAAACATGAAGTAATAAAGGCTGAGATAGTTAAAACAGTAGTATTTGTCACATATGATATGGCACTGACAGGACAGTGACATGGACAGTGAAAGAATTCAGCAGAGACAAAGACAGAACTTGAGAGTTTGTTAAACAGATGTTGCAGTCCAGCCACAGAGAAAAAAAGAGTAGACAGAAAGTGTCTGCAGGTGCGTTCTAGGGAAAGCTTTTACAGGAGGTGTCCACGTAGGCAGTCAGGTATGTTCAGTGTCAGTGCTCTGGTTGTTTAGGACTTATGAGAGGGACGCATGTGTGGGGCTCATATCAGATGGCTAAGGGAGACATGTGGTCATTTTTCTGAGGAATAAGTTGTATAGTGTGGGTTGTCTCTTCTTGGTCCTGGCTTATCTGTATAAGGAATCCTGGGACACAAGGTGCCTGTTTGTCATTAGAGAGTGGTGTTAACCTTCTAAGATTGCAACCAATGCTTGTGAAGGTTTTGTTCTTTTTGGTCCTGCTCAGTGGCAGCAGTGGCCTTGCTCTGAGCCAGCCTGCTCTGAGACAAAAGCAGCCTTGTTCTTGGGTTAGAATAGATTGACATCAGATGTCTTTATCACATCTCCAATTGTTTATATTTTTAGACAGAGTTTCTTCACTGAACCTGGAACTTACCTTTTCGGCTAGTCTGTTTGGCCAGTAGCTCAAGATCTACCTGTCCCCATTTGCCCCAGTGCTGGGGTTGCAGGCATATGCCACCATGCCTGTCTTTTTAACGTGGGTGCTGGAGCTGGGGATTTGAACTTATCTTCAGTGCTTGTACACTTAGGCACCTCCTAGATCACAAGTCTTGATTGACAAAGAGTAGTATTTTTTTTTTTAGACAGGGTTTCCCTGTAGCCCCAACTGGACTGAAACAAGACTATGCAGAGCAGGCTGGCCTCACAGAGATCTTTCTTCCTCTGCCTCCTGAATGCTGGGATTAATGGCATGCACCACCATCACACCTGGTGACAAATAGTCTTAAAAAACATCTGGGTTGGAGAGAGCACAGCGGTTAAGAACATTGTTCTTGCGGAAGACCTTCTCCTGAATCCCAGCACCCACATGCAGCTAACAACTGTCCATAACTCCAGTTCCCAGGGATCCAACAGTCTCTTCTGTCCTCTGTGGGCATTGCATGACATGGGTGCAAGCAATACATGCATACATATAAAATAAAAATAATGAAAAAAATTTTTTTAAATCTGTTCTTCCCTATTTAAATAGTGATGTTTTTGCACATAAACTGTATTTTTCATTTTTATTTACTTCTCCATAGATTGACATGAATTTCATAAGGAAAATTTCTACCAGAATGGAGTTAATTCAGCATTCTGGAAGGAAAAATGGAAGTTTTGAAAGATCTATCATGGTGGGGCCTGTGAGATAGCTCAACAAGTAAAGATGCTTGCTGCCAAGCCTTATGACCTGAGTTCGATACCTGGACCTCACATACTAGGAGAGAACCAGCTCCACAGTTGTCCTCTGACTTACTCACATGCACCATGGCACACATATGCCCCAATAATAAAATACACAAATACATAAATGTTTGGGGGTTTTGTTTGTTTTTTTTGTTTTGTTTTGTTTTTGAGACAGTGTCTCCCTGTAGCCCCAGCTGGCCAGGAACTCTTTGTGTAAACTTTGATCTCAAGAAGATCTGCCTACTTCTGCCTCCCAAGTGCTGGGATTAAAGTATAAATCACCATTCCCAGTTTAAAATACATAAATGTTTTAAAAAGTTGGGGGGCTGAAGAGATGGCTCAGCGTTTAAGAACACTGGTTGTTTTTGAAGAAGACCCAGGTTCAAATCCCAGCACCCACATGGCAGCTGACAATTGTCCTTAACTCCAGTTCCAGGGGATCCGACAGCGTCTTATGTCCTCCATGGGCATTGCACAACATGGGTGCAGTTTCCTACATGCAGACAATACACTCATACACATAAAATAAAAATAATAAAATATTTTTTTTTAAATTGAAAGACCTATCTTGCCTTTGGGAGAGCAGATGTTATCTTATTTTTATGAAACTGAAAAGAAGTTTGTTATTTTAGGAGCTTTAGGGTGTTTTGTTTGTTTGTTTGTTTTTTTTTTTTTTTTTTTTTTTTGGTCTTTTTGAGACAGGGTCTCACTGTAGCCCCAGCTGTCCTGGAACTCACTATGTAGACCAGGCTGGCCTTGAAGTCACAGAGATCAACCTGCCTCTGCCTCCTGAGAGCTGGGATTAAAGGCGTGTGCCACCATGCCCAGATAGGAGCTTTAGTTTTAAACAAGCTGTTTTATTTTGCTGTTGGGGGTCCAGCCACAGCCTTGCTTAGGTGCCACCTCCACTCTGCCCTATGCTACACCCCGATCTCTGGTTAGTTTGTGTTACACACTTTCTAATTATATTAGCTGTTTGTTGCTATGACAAAATATTAAACAAAAGCAACATAAGAAAGGTTTTGGGTTTTTTTTTTTTTTCTCACTATTTGAGGGTACAACCAATCATGGTGGGGAAGGCATGATGGTAGAGGAAGTGCTCATGTTTCGTCTGCAGTCAGGAAGCAGAAGGATGGACACCACCATTCAGTTCCCTTTCAACTTTGTATTCTGTCAGCAACCCCAGCCCATGGAATGGTGTCACCTTCAAAGCGAGTCTTCCCTCCTCAGTTAAGCCTTTCAGGAAATGCTTTCATAGGCACACCCAGAAGTGACTTTGGTCAGGTCGATAGTGAGGATTAACCACCCCAAAGGTTCTCAGCAGGCACTGGAGTCAGAGAATGGGCTTGGATCCCTCCTCTACTTGCTTTAGATAGGACTGGAAATTTTTCTGATTTATTTGAAAAAGAAGGAAACTTCAAGTTATTCTATGTGATTTCTTTGAGACACACTGAATTGTTCTAGCTTGATGAAATTATCTGTTCAGTTACATTGTAATTACAGACTGCATGAGTTAATATCTGTAAGAATTGTTAGCAAGGTATTATATAGCCACTTATGGATATATAATATCCAGCCAGAGAAAGGAAAGTTCTACATTTTGTTAGCATTAGAAGTTTAATTAGGAATGGGACTGGTTTTAAAAATACCTTTCCTGACAGGGAGTGGTAGTACATGCCTTTAATTCCAGCATCCAGAGGCAGAGGCAGGTGGAGCTCTGTGAGATTGAGGCCAGCCTGCTCTACATAGTTCCAAGCCAGCTGGGACTACAGGGAGACCCTGACTCAAAATAGAAACAAAAACAAAAATAATCTTTGCCGGGGCTGGAGTGATGGCTTAGTGGTTAAGAGCACTTACATTCTTCCAGAAGACCTGGGTTTGATTTCCAGCTCCCACATGGCAAATAACCATCTAGGGGATCTGTTGCCCTCTTCTGGCCTATTTGGCCATTGCATCCACAGGTGTACTTACATACATGAAGGCAATGTGATATGGTACCTTCTTGACCATAGCTACACCATGTTAAAGTTTAGTCTGATTCTAGTCTCTGAAATTATCAGGTAGTTGGCCCGGGGTATGGGAACACGTCAGCTGGACCCCAGTTGTCTTGGGAACAGGTCAGTGTGTCCCTGCAGATTTATGGCTTTTGTAGGTTATGTTGGCTTGCTTCTGCAAAATAGTAATTGTTGCTTATTAGAATAGAAATTATTAAAGGGGTTCTCCACCTGTAAGCTTGGGAATGTAAACTTTTCACCCTTGGTTATGGTTTCTCTGTATAAACCCTTACCCTAGAGATGGCTCAGGGCTACACGCTTGGGTTCTGACATGCTTGTGTAGTAGCCCTGGCCAGTAATGACTTTCATTTGGCAAAACTTTGTCCAAGTGGTCTTCTCTGGTGAAGCACCCCACAACATTTGGAGGTCCCACCGAGATCCCAGAGAATTAGACCTCAGGTGGCGGGGGTACTGGAGCAGGGAAGTAGTGTGGGCCTGGAGACTCCTAGAGGGGTTAGCCTTTGAGATGTTCCAAAGCCTCAGGATTTCTGCTGTCCTGGCAGTTTTTGATAGCCCCACCCCAAAAGATTTTGAAGAAAGTTGTCTGTTCTGGAAGCCTCCGGAGGTGAATTATTGTGTGGTGGGCGCTCTCAGAAGGACAGTTAGAAGGGAGGCTGGATGCAGCCACTGACCCCAGTTTCCAGGGAGCTGAGCAAGATGTTGCTGGCTACCTGGTGAATAAATGGTTTGTGTGACAGCCATCATGTGAGTGCTTTGTTGTCTGTATTTGTGCTGGTCTCCTTTGTTGTCTGTTTCTGTCAGTCTGTCATCTACAAGGGGGAGCAGTTGACACCTTTGAAGTGTATGCTTAAGTGTGTTAGGGATGGTTTCCATCCATCAACCTCTGGGTTGTGCGCGCCCAACTGCAGGCACAACAAAAGAATAAAGAGGGCCTGCAGTGCTCCTTCCTCCACTGGCCGAGGTCTGGTTGGGGAGGGAGGCGGCAGTGGGACGAGGGACCTGGTTTTGTGCAATTCGTGGGGCACCCATGGCGGAGTGCACGGGCGTCACCGGCAAGGCCCTGGTGCTTGGGCCGGTGCTTGGCGCCAATAGCACCCAGAAAGCCCGAGTGGTGGTGGCTGAGGCCTGTTTGCCTGCACTGCTTCTCAGCTGACTGCAGGTCCCAGCTGGGAGGAACAACACACAGGAGTTAATCTTTCTTTTTGTATGGGGGCTTTCAGCGGAGCAAGAGCCTCTGCCAAACAGGGGAATGTTTTGCCTGCCTCCATGCTGGGGGTGGGAGAGGTGGGGGGAGGCAAGGAGCAGAGCAGAGGGCTGTGGCCCCACAAAGGGGATCTTTTTGCCTACTGTCTGTCCCAGCCAGAAGAAGGCGATTTTCCCTGGGCCCAAACGGGTGGCCTAAGGGGATCTGGTCTCTTCCACTTGGGGACTCTCAGGCAAAATGGATCTTTGTCTGTGGGCGGGTCCTTGGTAGCATACGGAGGCAGCTCTGCTGGTAGACTGGTGGGACAGGCTCAAATCTAGGCTGGACTCCGTCTGTGGAAAGATGGGGTTGTACCTGAGGTAGTGCTCCTTCTTCCCCTGAGGGAGGCACCATGGATGGCACCCTATGGGACCTGGGCAGCAAAACATCCAATATGAGGGGCTGGAGAGATGGCTCAGTGGTTAAGAACACTAGTTGTTCTTGTAGAAGACCCAGGTTTGAATCCCAGCACCCACATGGCAGCTAACAACTGTCTGTAACTCCAATTCTAGGGAATCCGGCAGCCTCTTCTGTCCTCCACGGGAACTGCACGACAGGAGTGCACTTACCTACATGCAGGCAATACATGCATACACATAAAATAAAAATAATAAAATATAAAAAAAATTTAAGAAATCGAATATGATATGAGTATGTTCCCTTTTTCTACTGGTGATCAGTATAATTTAAAAACACAAAATCCTTTCCTTCCCCTGAAAAGCTTTATGACTGCCAGCAACTCCTATCCTAGTCACCCTCTTCAACAGTGTGGAAGAGTGGGGCTGGTTTAGGCTAGAGTGCTGGCATTAGGCAGGAGCTCGGGAGCTCAGGCTGGAGGAGCCAGGCTGCACTGCTTCCTTGGCCCCTGACTCTGCTCAGGAAGGCTTTTCCCCTCTGAGAGACCTAAGACCCCCACTTCTGACTAAGGTAAGTGGGGTCTGAACATCTTTTACCAAGTCCTTTTAGGGAGACTTGTTGGGGAACCCTGCTGCTAGGGTTGTAGTCCTCCATGTCTGGATAGCTCTAAGGGGCTCGGGCTATATGGAAGAACTCCCCTTTTCAGCAGGGGCCTCCTGCTCTCTGCCTGACTTACCTGGAAAGTGCTGCCAAGCACAGATGCCTGACCTTATTTAGAACATGACCTTTGGCATAGTTACCTGGAGTAAAAACTACCCCCAGTTCTTTTTCTATATGATAATTAGGCATTGCCCGGTAGCTGAAGCATTGGCTACTGCCTCCACACTATATTTTCCCTAACCCCCACTGAATAAACAGAGCTGTTTCACTGAGTCTGGAGCTGTTTGTATCACTGAACCTGCCTCCCTGGAAGGACTTTCTTCCGTCAGTGTTCACTGGCGGTCCTGACCCCATTTGTCACTTCTGCTCCCTTTGTCCTCGTGGAGCAGTGGCCAATGACCCAGGAGGAGAGGGAGTGACCCCACAGAGAATAAAGGCAACTATTGGGAGGCCCACAAATCTTTGTAAGGTGAGCGAGGCCATTCAGAAACCTCAAGAATCACCTGCTGGATTCCTGGAGCACCTTAGAGAGGCTTGTCTGGATGCTCCAGAAAACCAGCAGGCCATAAATATCGCCCTTTGTCACCCAGTCGGCCTCAGACATTAGAAAGGGTTACAAAAACTGAAAGTGTTCAAGTATATAAATAGGTCACAGTTATTAGAATTTACCAAGTTAACCAGAACAATGACAGCAACTCTCAAAAAGATAGATGACCTAGAGGAAGAGACTGGAGACAGCAGCAACAACAAAAGACTAAAAAAAGGCCCTGAAAGAATAAGGGCCATCACCTCTTCTGGGGAAGGGAAGGCAAGTCCATCTCTAGGCTCAGATCTGACCCCAACTAGGAGTCTGGTGACTTCCCTTTGTCTGAAAAATATCTCCTGGGACCAGAACAAGCTATTAACAAAGACACCCAGACTCCAAGGTATTTACAGGACCTGCAACAACTGTTCCCTTGTGTATGGACTCCCCACCTCTGGCGAGTAAGGGAATTCCTGGGGGCAGTCGGCTGTTTTTGCCTATGGATTTTTTGGATTTTCCAAAGTAACAAAACCTCTGTATACCAGCCTTGAAGAGAATCAACCCCTAGAATGGACTAAGACTAAACAAGGAGACTTGTTCTCTCCCAGATGTTACCAAGCCATTGCACTTGTTTATGGATGAGGTCCGGGGCATTGCCAAGAAAGTTCTAAACCAAATCTTGAGGCTATGGAAATCATGTATCAGCTAGATGGCCAACCTGTAAAGAAAGCTGCTGCTAAGTTGCCTTCGGATAAAAACTTCCCTTAACCACTCCTCACTCAGTTGTTGCCCTCCTGTGGAGAACTCCAGAGAGATGAATGTCAAATGCCTTGATAACGCATTACCAGATCCTCTTCCTAGATCAACCCTGTATAAGGCTTTACAGGACCTCAATCCTCAATCCAGTGAGCCTGCTGCCAGATGGGGACCCAGAGGAGCCCCTGCATGACTGCACCAAGGAGAATGACCTGACCTATCAGTCTTTATTTTCCTTCTCTCCATGGCTCACTACCCTGCTCACGGCCTTAGCTGGGCCTGTAATCCTCCTACTCATGGCCCTGACAGTAGGACCTTTTTTGATCAGTTGCCTACCTAGCTATATTAGACAATGAGCGAAAATAGTAAAAATCATGGCCCTAAGAGAACAATATAATCTAGATGAGTCTAGGATTTGACTCATGCCCATAGAACCAGTGGGGAATGTGATATGGCACCTTCTTGACCATGTTAAAGTTTAGGCTGACTCTAGTCTCTGAAATTATCAGGCAGTTGGCCTAGGGTATGGGAACACATGTCAGCTGGACCCCGGTTGTCTTGGGGACAGATCGGCATATCTTGAAGAGCACCTGCTAACTGCAGATATATGGCTCGGGGCTATACACTTGAGTTCTGACACCCTTGTGTAGTAATAGCCCTTGGCAGCAATGACTTTCATTCAGCATTTTGTCTGAGTGATCTTCTCTGGTGAAGCACCTCACAACAGCAAAACACTCATATATAAAATGAAAATTTAAAAATGATTTAAAAATATCTTTCCTAGAAGATGGTTCAGCCAATAAATGTACCTGTCACCAAGCTGAAGATCTGAATTGGATCTCCAGGACCCGGTATGGCAGAAGAGGAGAACTGACTCCCACTTGTTGTTCCCTGACCTCCACACACATGCTGTGGCACATGCACTACTCCCACACTGCTCTGCCCCTTGTGCACACAAAGTAAATTAAATATGAAGTATCTTTCCTTTTTGTTGCTGTTTGATTTTTTTTTATTTTTATGTGTATGAGTGTATGGCCTGCATGCATGTAAGTCCTCCCATGTCATGCAGGGCCTGTGGAGGACAGAAGAGGGTGTTGGATTCCCTGGAACTGGAGTTATGGACAGTTGTTAGTCACCATATGAGTGCTGGGATTTGAACCCAGGTCTTCTGTAAGAACAACCACATCTCTCCAGCCTCTTGTTGTTGTTTAGCTTTTTGAGACAGAGTCTCACTCTGCACCCCTAGCTAGCCTAGAACTTGCAGTCATTCTGCCTGTCTGCCAAGTGCTAGGATTATAGACTCCTATGCCCAGATTTTTTAATAGTAGGGGCTGGAGAGATGGCTCAGTGGTTAAGAGTGTTTGCTGCTGTTGCAGAAGACCAGAGTT
Source organism: Nannospalax galili (assembly GCF_000622305.1). Classification (NCBI taxonomy): domain Eukaryota; kingdom Metazoa; phylum Chordata; class Mammalia; order Rodentia; family Spalacidae; genus Nannospalax; species Nannospalax galili. Next base: position 130,118 of record NW_008352271.1, on the reverse strand, counting down.
TGGATCCCAGAAAGTCCTTACTTTTATCTGTGTCTTGAAGCATACTCTGCTTTTTCCTCTAGCCGTTTCAGAGTTTCAGGTCTTGAGTCCTTGATCCATTGGAGTTGGATATTTCTTCAGGGTGAGAGATAAAGACCTAGTTTCATTCTACTTGTAGATATTCAGTTTCCCAACAGCACTTGTTAAAGATGCTGTCTTTTCTCCAATGTGTATTTTGGCAGTTTTGTAAAAAGGAAGTGGCTGAGGTTGCATGGCCTGCATCTCAGTCTTTATTCTAGTCCTTTGTTGTACACATCTGCTTTATGCCTTATGTGCACAATATGTAAGTCCTTACCTACTCATATCAGTGTCTCTACTCTTACTTCTGGGGAAGAGTGGAGTACTCAGAATTGGACTCAGAGCCTCCATCATGCTAAGCAAGCATTCTACCACAGCCTTTAAAAAAAGTTTTTATTTTGAAAAGTGTCTCACTAAATTGTCCAGGGTGGCCTTGAGCACAGTCTGTAGCCCTAAAAGACTCATTTATTATTTTTATTTTATGTGTGTGTGTGTGTGTGTGTGTGTGTGTGTGTATTGTCTGCATGTAGGTAATGTATCCGTGTGGTGCAGTGCTTGTGGAGGACAGAAGAGGCTGTTGGATTCCATGGAACTGGAGTTATGGACAGTTGTTAGCTACCATGTGGGTGCTGGGATTTGAACCCGGGTCTTCTGCAAGAACAGTCAGTGTTTCTTAACCACTGAGCCATCTCTCCAGCCCTGAGTCCCTTCTCTTTTTAAAAGCGAGTTTATCTAGGGTATACGAATTGTGCTTATCTTTAAAAAAACAACAAAAAAAAAACTTTTGGATTTTTTATTTATTTATTTATTTATTTATTTATTTATTTATTTATTTATTTATTTTGGTCTTTTTTGAGATGGCCTCCCAGTAGCCCCAGCTGGCCTGGAACTCACTATGTAGACAAGGCTGGCCTTGAACTCACAGAGATCTGCGTGTCTCTGCCTCCCAAGTGCGGGGATAAAGGATAAAGGCATGTGCCACCACACCCAGCTTATTTCAACTTCTTATTTCATGGCTCACAGCTGTAATGTTGACTATTCTTTTCTAAAGTCCTTTTTTTTCCATGAGTTAATTTTGTTCTCTTGGGCATATGTTTCATTTCTTGAGAAAAGGTCTCACTAAGCATAAGCTGGCATTCAATTACTGTTCCTCCTGCCTCTCCCTCCAAAGTGCTAAGAATGTAGTTTACCTCCAAGCTTCACCCACAGTCTGAGTTTTAATATTTGGATTGATCTGTGCCTGCGTTAGTTCTTGCTTGATTGTGATATGTAATTTCTTTTTTGTCTTTTTTTTTTTTCAGACAGGCTCTGAGCCCAGCTGGCCTGGGGCTCACTGTGTAGCCCAGATTGTCTTTGAACTTGTGGCATTCACCCTGCCTTAGCCTCCCAAGTGCTGGGATTACATTATGAGCCACCATACTAGATTTTGGGATGGTATTTTTAAATACAATTTAAGATTCAATTCACAATGTCGTTGGTATTTGCATCTGTTAGTCTGCAGTCTGTAGGGTTTTTCCCCCTTCTCTGGTGGTAGAGTAGTATTGACATAGTTTGAATTAGGAAATGTTTGCTTTTCTCAAAGACATTGTACAGAACTGGTGCCAATTCTGAACTGTTTGGAAGAATTTATCAGTGAGGTAACCAGTTTTGTCTGTCTTTTTTTTGGACAATTGTAAGTTATTAATTCAGTTTCTTTACTACATACAGCCCTGCTTATACTATTTATCTTGTGTGTCTTTTGGCAGATTCTTCATTTCAAAGGATTTGTTCATCTAAGTAAATTTGATACTGATTTGTACTTTAATTTCGGTATGTTTGGTAGAACATACTTTTACATTTAGTAGTTTTATATTTACAGCTCAAAAAGTGGCTCATCTTGGTGAGTATCCCGTGTGATCTTGGGAAGAGTGGGTACATTGCTAATTGTGACTGAAGTATAAATACAAATTAAATCCAGTTGAATGATAATGCATTTGAATTAAACTGTACTGTTAATTGATTTTTCTACCTACTCATCTGTCACGTGATGGTGTGATGTTATCTCCTACTATATTTGTAATTTCCCTTTTTCTTTTTTTTTTTGAGACAGAGTGGCTTAAACTCACTTTATAGATCAGTGTGGCTTCAAACTCTTGGCAGTTTTCTTGCCTCAGTCTTTATAATCTTTATAATCTTAGCTCTTCATCATGTTAAGCTCTATCACTTTCTTCTCATAGGGTAGTCTAGGGATTCTAAAACAATATTAAGCAGTAGAAGATATAGTAGAGTCAGCATCACCACTAGGTGTGTGATAGGCATGAATACTGCACTCTTGCTGTTTAGCAGTCTGTTAGCTGACCTGGTGAGCTTACTGGAAGACACCCTCCTTTGCTGCTTCACCTAGTGTTGCAACATTAGGTCCAGTCAATGCACACTTTCAGTAGTGCAGTCTGAGTTGGTAATGGGAAGAAAGAAGCAGCAGGACACCATAGTGGCAGTGATGACTGAGCAGGAGGCAGGCTGAGCTGCAGATGTCGCTAGGTGGCTGACTACTTGACAGCAGAAGGGACACCCCAACAATTCAGAACAGCAGCAAGGCAAGAATGAGAGGGACAGTGGGAGTAGAAGACAGAGCGAGAAGGCTATGGATGGATAGAAGCCTGTGCAGAGCCAGTGAAGAGCAAGTGTGGGCCTTGGTTGCTAGCAGAGTTCCAGAGAGCTATCAGACCTTTAGGGCACAGTATCTTAGACACCCCACACTTGGGAGGTTTAACACTAGATGCTGAACAGAAGTGAAGGCCCATGCTTTCATCCACTAGAGACCTGTAGTGCCAGCTACTGCCACAAGCTGAGGGGTCCACTTCTTATACCTACACAGGGTTGTATCATTTGCAGAATAAAGGTCCTAGTACCCTAGACCACAACTTCTTAAATTGTGGGTTGTAGCCACAGTAATGGAACTTTTATTCTTTGATAACAATAAAAGGTTTCTAAGGGAGGTATGGTACTGCACTCAGGAGGCAGAGGCAGGCATATCTCTGGGGGCTTCAAGGCCAGCCTGGTCTACATAGTAAGCTCCAGGCCAGCTGGGGCTACAGAAAGACCCTGTCTCAAAAACACCAAAAACAAACAAAACAAAACAACCAATAAAAGGTTTCTGAATGTTCAGCAACCAAGAATTAATTTTAAATAAACTGAATGAGCCCAGGTGTCTTGCAGTGATGATTCATATTGCATTGAACAGCCTTGTTTCTGAACACACAACTTTGTGCACTATGCACTTCACATGCCATCATGCCCGCAGTCACTGCTAACACTGGATCAAATACCTTGAGTCAGATTCATAACTATTACATATTATCAGTTGGAGAGTTTCTTACTGTACATTCAAAGATTTCTCTGTTTATGGAAATAGTGGCTTAATTATGGAAAACAAAGGTTTCTATTTCCCCTACTGTCATTAGTGTGTAAGTACCAGACTGGCATATCTTTGAATTGTATTGTTTTAAAGTGTAATTTTTAAAACTTACTGTTGGAGTTACTGACTTGTATTATACAGAAAATTGTTTAATGAGTGTTGGCAAAACATCTTAGCAGGTAGAAGTGATTGCTACAGTATTCTGGCAACCTGAGCCTACCTGATCTCTGAATCTCATGGTGGAAGGAGAGAACTAACTCCTGAAAGTTGTCCTGTGATTTCCACAAGTGCACTATGCACTACTAATAAAGTTGTAAAATTTTTAAATGAATTTTGTTTTCATATTAGGATGAAATGATGCTCTCAGCATCAACTGTTATAAAATATACTGATCTTCTGAAAAATGTTGATTTTCTACATCCTGCATTGTAGATTTATTTATGTAAAAAAAAACACACACATACATGTCAGTAGTATAAAAATTTGTTTTCCTCTTTAATAAATGGTAAAATCATAAGTTTTCAAAATTGTTGTTTTCAAGTGACATTCTTTATGATTTATTATCCATTGTGGGAGACAGTCTTGAGCCTAGGGTGAAAGTCTTATTGACAGCCATACAGCAGGCCTGAGGCAACAGCCAGATGCTGGAGCCACAAGAAATGCCTTGTGACATTTGTTCCCATTGGCAGATCATGAGACTGATGCCTAGAGCTCGACACTCCCTAATCACCACCCTTGAAATTCTAAATTGCAACACTTATATATTACAACAGCCTGGGTCATGTGGTTCCCAGGAATCCAGGCCCGTACAGGAAACCGGAACCTAAGTAACCTGAAACCCATTATGCTAATGAGGTGCCTGACTGGCAATGTCATGATAGGACACAGCCCTGCCAAAGGTCTAAGTTGTAACTTCTTGATTGGACCCCTACCCCTATATAAGCTTGTGCCCTTCTACAATAAACCAGATCTGCGTCAATGAACCTGGTCTCCTGTGTCTGAATGCGGCTCCGCTGACACAGTCTCCTCACCAGCCCTGGGGTCCAGGACCAGGCAGAAGTAGAGACAATTGGAGGTAGTGCCCTTGAGCAGAAGAGCGGCCTCAGCACCAGGCGAGCAGAAGAGCTGCCTCAGCACCAAGCAAGCAGAAGAGCGGCCACAGCTTGAGGGCGCAGTGAGAAATGAAGGGCAGTGCCCGTGTCGATAAGAGGCAGTGCCCAGGAGGTGGCCCCGTGTGAGAGGCAGCTCCAGTGTGATCAAAGGCGGCACCCATGTGAGCAGAGGAGCAGTGCCCAGAGACAGCACCCAGCACTGGAAAAGTGGAGGGGCAGCTGCAGCTGGCGGTGGCCACAATCCATAACTTCAGTTTTATGCTATTTTATATATCTGAGGTCATATTAAAAACTACGTGGTGAAAAGGGGACTTCAGCATTGTGTACCTTTTTCTGGGGAGATGCACCCACTTAGACCACTTGTGACAGACCAAAGAAAAGATTCTGCACAAATCTTGAATAGTGAACCAGTGAGTTTACTGGGGTTACTTTCAGGAACATGGGCAGCTCAAAGGCAGCAGCATCAGTGAGAAGCCAGCCTCAGCATGGGTGCCAACTCACAAACGCTGCATCCCTGGAGCTCCTTGCAATACTTGGAGACATCTTGACTGGATGGAGTTTCTTCTCTGTAGCAACTGTTTACCGCTTGTATAACCCTGGGGAGGGGCCTTGTGAATCTTCAACATTTTGCTTACTTCCCAAATCCAGGAGGGAATCTTGTAATTCAGAGGAAATTGCTATACCCCACTCCACCCTTTTTTCTAACTTTAATACCCTTTCCTCCACTTTCACAATGTTCACTGAGCCTTGGAGGAGGTGATATAAATATCTGATTATTTTCCTCCATTTGCAGCTAAACATAGGGCCATTGTGCTACAGGAATAGTCCCTTAGTCTAAGAAGTTTGACTGGTTATGGATCTCTGAAGTACATCTCTAACTGCAAAAAAAATTAGAAGTTTCCACCCATGACCTATTGAGGTCAGTGACAAAAATCTCTGGTTGTTATAAACAGAAATATTAGCACTCAGTTTGAAATGCACATCATATTTGAATGAAACAATAGCAGTGACTTCCCAACTGGGATCTGGGATCTCCCCAGGCATGGGTTTTTCCCTGGCTCACTGTACAGGATGTAGATTGCCTCCTCTGGTGGAGCCTTAGATCCCCTTAGGAATTAGTTGTAACCATAACCACCGTGCCACTATTGCACCATTGGGCATATCTTCCTAGTATGTTGGTACTATAGCATGCACAGTTCATAGCCAATCAGGCCAGTTTGTGACAGTTCTCCCCCAGTGGCCTATATGGCACCTTCTGGCACTATGAAAGCCAACTATCAGGGAGGGAACCTCAAGGTCAGTACCCACTTGATTTCTCCATGTTCTGAGGCAAAGTATGTATCTTTAACAATAGGGACTTTCCATCTAGTTCTAGAATGCAATTATGGCAATGGGGATACTCTTTATGGTCAGTGGCCTCCCTGGCCAACAGCTAGAGAGATAGCCCATCCCTGGCACTGGGATTTTCATCTAGCATCCTTATGGCAAGGCGGGCTGGAGATATGACTCAGTGGTTAAAAGCACTGGCACCTCTTGCAGAGGACGCAGTTTCAGTTCCCAGCACCCACATGGTGGCTAACAACTGCCTTTAACTCCAGTTCCAGGGGGTCAATGCCTTTTACTGGCATCTGTGGCATTGCACCTATGGTGCACTTACATACATGCAGGCAAAACATTCATACACATAAAATAAAAATAAATTAATAAAAAAAGGCAAGACAACACCTCCATCTCATCATCTTTTTTCATGCTTACCCACCAAAACAGAGGCTTCTGTGGAAGATGCTCTTTCACACCCCTTTATATTATAAGTCCTCCCTTAAAACAGGCAACTTCCCTCTGGGCAGGTATCTCAGCCCCTCATTTGTACATCCTACTGTGTGTAGCAGTGGCCAGCCACATAACAGCTGCAATAGCTTACCAACAATCCTGTCTCGTGTGTGCTACTCTACAATGAATTCTCTAGTCCTTACTCTTTTCAGGGTGTCCCCATACTCATGTAGTGGACCCCACTCATCAAGCAAGTGCTTCATTCCATACCACATAGAAGAACATGGTCACCCTGGTGTTGAATCCAAGGATTTCAAATCTCAGACAGCTCAGCCTTGTTTCCTGTCCTATCATCTGTGTCAGAACATGCACTCCAACTAGAGCAAGGAGGTATACCATCACATACTACATAAAAATCAGTTGCCATATGGGGATGTTCCACAGATATTCCATCTCCGTGAATCAGCATCAGTTGCATGTCTTGGCACCCTTGCAGGGGCCATACAACCATTCCTCCTCAACATATCTTTGATTCTTCTGGTTATTTGGGTGCCAGTTGTGTTATGTGAGCTTTTCTGGAGATGTGAAAAAGCATTTATTCACCCCATATAGGACAACAAACCATAGAAACTCTTCCAACGAAGTCCAGTTTAGGAAAACAGTTTAGGGTGACTTATAGAGGTGTGAATGGAGGTTACTTACAGGAGCATGGATGACTTAAAGGCAGCTGCATCACTTGCCTGCTGTTACTGCTCACAGCTGTCAGATGTGGTTTTAATGAAAAATATTGGGGCTGGAGAGATGACTCAGCAGTTAAGAGCACTGACTGCTCTTACAGAGGATCCAGGTTTGGTTCCCAGCATCCACATGGTGGCTAACAACCATCTGTAACTCCGGTTTCAAGGGATCTGACTCCCTCTTCTGGCCTCCTTGAGCATTGCATGACACAAGTGTATGTACATACAGGCAGGCAATATACACATAAAAAATAAAAATGATAAATAAGAATAAAAGAAAAAATGTCCCCCATAGGCTTAATTATGCTTGGCCTCCAGTTTGTGGCACAATTTGGAGAGGTCACAGAACTGTTAGGTGGTGTTGGGGAACCCTGCTGTTAAGGACGGCTCCTTTCTCAGTAGGGGCTTCCTGCCTGACTTACCTGGAAAGTGCCGCCAAGCACAGATGCTTGGCCTCATTTGAAACATGACCTTTGGCATAGCTACCTGCAATAAAATTACCCCCAGGTTTTTTCTATATGATAATTAGGCATTTCCCCACAGTCGGATGATAGGATCCCCTGCCACATGTAAATAAAGCATACTATGAGCACCTATCAGCTGAAGCATTGGCTGCTGCCTCCACACTATATTTTCCCTAGTTCTCCCACTGAATAAACGGAGCTGTTTCACTGAATCTGGAGCTGTTTGTATCACTGAACATGCCTCCCCGGAAGGGCTTTCTTCCGTCAGTGCTCACTGGCCATCCTTGACCCCGTTTGTTGCTTCTACTGCCTTTGCCCTCATGGGCTGGTGGCCAATGACCCACAAGGGAAGGGAAAGACCCCACAGGTGGTGTAGTCTTGCTGGAGGAAGTACACCACTGGGGGTGGGATCTGCAAGTTCATAGTCTCATCCCATTTCCAGCCTGCTCTCTGCTTCATGTTTGCAGTTGAAGATGTGATCTCAGGAAGATATGAGCTCAGCTTCCTGTTCAGTCACTTGCTACTGTACTTTCCCCACCATTATGGACTCTCCCTCTGGAACCATAAGCCAAAATAAGCTCTTCCATGTTGCTTTTGGTCACAGTGTCTTATCACAGCACCAAAAGTACCTGACACAGATGCCAAAATGGCTCCTGTAGACCAGCACTTACAGAACTTCTTCATAGTCATAATTTCCACTTGGGTAAAGCAAAAGAACCCCAACCAGTTGATTGGTAAAAACTGTACAGTGCTTTGTTGTTTTTTTTCTGTCATAAAGTCTTGCTATATTATCCAAGCTGACCTTAAACTTACGCTATATCCTAGGCTGGCCTAAGACTCTTGATCCCTCTTTCTCAGAGCCCAAGTGCTGTGATAAGAGTGTACCACCATGCCCATCTATGACATTTAATGCATTTATACAGTGTACAATAAGTGGATCGGTGCAACGGGCATCTCTGTCACTTCAGATGTTTACCATCTGTATTGGAAACATTCTGAATCCTCTCCATCCTATTGCAGTGTTCAGTTAATTATTGCCAACTATAGTCATCCTAATGTGCTGTACTATGATCAGTATGTTATTCCCAGGGGCTGGAACAGTGCTTAACAGCACCTGCTGCTCTCGCAGAGGACTGGAGTTGTATTCCCAGCACCCACACTGGGTGGCTTACAAATTGCTTGTAATCCCAGCTCCAAGGAATCTAAATCCATCTTCTGGTCTCCTTGGGTAGCCATATACATGTACACACACACGCACACACACACACACACACACACACACACACACACACACACAGAGAAACACAATTATAAATAAATCTTATCCAGCTGTGTTAGTGCACACATTAATCATACAGGTTTCAAACTTGTGGCAACCTCTTCACTGCTGAGGTTACATCTGTGGGTCTCCAGGCCTGGCTCCCTGAGGGGTTAAGATGCTTGTGAATTGATAATAAGTGGACTCTTGTCCAGTGAAAGGGAAAATGCAATGAATTTGTCCAATTAGAGGTCAGATTTCCTTGCCCCATGGTGGTCGTGTTTCTCCCTCTCTCTCTCTGTGTCTCTCTCTCTCTCCCTCCCTCTCCCTTATCTCTTTCTCCCTATCTCTCCATGCTTCCACCCCTTTCCTTCCTTTCAGCAGGACCCATCTTACTTTACAGCCAAAGCTGACCTCAAAGTCACAGTCCTTCTTCTTCTGCAATCCTGAGATCACAGGCATGTGCTGTTTTGCCCAATTCTTTTGTTACGGAGTTCAAGACCACCGGGAAAGGACCACGAGACCCAATTCAGATTTTAATTAGCCAAATTTATTGCTGCAGCAAGACTGACAGTCTCCAGAGGCCAGATAAGGGACTGCAGTGAATCTGGGAGGGGAAGGGAAGCTTTTTAAAGGCAGAAACCACAAGCAGCGAAAGGACGGTGGGGTCACACTGACCCTTAAATGCAGCAATAAGCAAGTTTACAGAAGCCCAAACAAGCAATTATTAGTTATTTTCTTTACAGATGTATAGAGACCTTGAGAGAAAGGAGCCTTCTGATTATTATTATTATTATTTCAACATTTTACCAAGAAAGACAGGGCATTGTTTTGGTTAGCTCCCTTGACAAGGCAAGAAGCACAGCCGCAGTGTCAGAAAAACACTCTTCTAAGGGAAAGTAACTAAGTTCAGACCTGACCTTGGGCTGGCTGCTTCTCTGATTTTTAAAGTCCAAGGTGGCTATTTGTACAAAACGGTGTTGCTCTAGTCATTACACTTTGCCATGTTTTTTACTGCTTCTCTATTCTGGCTTGTATCATAAATCCATTTTCTATATGTGCCAGTTCACTGAGGGACCCTTCTTTTCTTTTTGACTATTTAAAATGTAATTATTACTAGACTAACTTCTGTAACATGCTCGGCGAAATGATGTATTCCCAATGACAAGGTACCCTTTGTGCTGCCATAAACTCGTTGAAGATAATGCAACTTGGAATACTATAGCAAAAGCATCAACCTGATTTTAAGGGCCTTGAGGGCCCCAGAGATGACATCTTGTCCCATGGATGATTTGATCCACATCTTATGATAAGCATGAGGTCAATCCAAGTCTATCTACTCTGGTACCCACACCTACCATAAAGCCCAGTCCTGCAAGGAGTACCAGAGCTGAGCAGCTTTCTTAGGTTGAGAATCCTTAAAAGGGATACAGGAGTTATTAGCACTAAGTTGGATGTAGTAGCAATTAAAGTAATGGTTCAGGTGCTAGTCCAAGTAGCTGGAAGACAGCGTTAGTTACTAGTTCTTCATAGAAAGAAGGTCCACAAGGGCTTAAGACATGGCAGTTTCTAGGTAAAAATGTGACTAGTATGGCACCAAGGAAATAGTGGGAAGTCAAAACCATTTCATTTAGTAGGATGAAGCTAAGAGACTTTGTTTTGGGGTGCTGAGACTATTTCTATTTTCTTGGTATAGGTAAAACATTTGGGGGTCTATTAGAACCCACTGTTACTTATTAGAGAGAGGGAATTTGGAGATTTTTGAGCAGAGGTATAATCTGGCCAAGGAGATAAATTGGAGCAAGCAGGTGCTCAGGCTTGAATGAACTGATGTTTTTAATCCTAATTCTATCAGGCATGTCTAGAGTAAACACCTGAGAAATCTGTATGCTGTCCTGAAATTTGGGGGTGTTTGTTAATAGAGTAAAGTTGCATGATGAAGGAAAGCCCAGGGGAAAGGACCATTTCTCTGTGGCTCATGACCTTAATACAAATGGGGTCTTGGTTTAGTATGCCGATGTCTGACAAGAGTCCACCTTCAACTGGCCAGTGAGAAGGTGTAAGGAAGCAGAATTTGTGTTTATATTTGGCCATGACAGTATTAGAAGCAGTGAGAAATTTGGCTAGATAGGGATTCCACCAGAAATGTTCATGGAGGGAATGAATTGGCTGCCGGGTAAGTGCTGCGTAGTCAACCAGGATCTGCAAATCCAGTGGTTCACGTGTTGGATTGTGGTGTCTGTGCATATTACAAGCTTTTTGTAGAAAGCGATGAGGGGAGGTAGCTGTATGGGCCAGGAACTGGGGTAGCAGGATAAGAAAATTCAATGGTTAAAAGTGGCACCCTGATGTGATTTTAGGAAGCAAGGTGAGGAGGAAGACAATAGCAATTGAAAACATGAGAAGAACCAAGTCCTTAGCCCAGCATAGGAACTCAGCCATGGAAGGGAAGTGAGTATGGTAGGCATCGTGACTCAAGGCAAGTGATGATTTTGGCCTTGGAATGTTTAAGCTTTTCTGGAGGAACAAGAATAGGATGAGTTTTCTGGAATGGTTTGTATCTGTTAGATGACTGAGTAGTAGGAAGGGAAGGCTTCTAAAACTATAGAACCCCCCAAAAGGCAAAATAGATTAGCCTGGCTACTCATTAAGATGAGAAGGTGTGTAAGGGTGGGTTTCTCCCACCTCTCATTGGAAGAGAAGGCAGGGATCTCCAAGAGGTTTACAAGGAGTAGGTTGTTTGAGCTTCTGGGGATGGAACATTTGTAACTGTGGACAGATGCACCCATGATCATACGTCTTGTAGTTCAACTGCTGTTAGACATATGAGCAGGGTCCTATCCAAATATCTTTCTGTAGTCTTTTATCCTTGGGGATGGCTTTAATAGGAGGGAAAAATCTTGACAAGGTGATGTCAGCCTTGGTCTGTACTTTCCTTCTGATAGTCAGTAATGACCTTGATAGTCTGAGACAGGTAATGAGTCTGTGAATCTAAGAGGAGTTCTCCTGAGAGGAAAGGTCTACTTTAGAGGACTTCAAAAGGATTAAGATGAATTGCAGACTTTGGAGTGGTATGGCATCTCAAAAGTGCACTTGGGGTGTATGTGCTGGAGAGATGTCTCAGTAGTTAAGAGTATGTACTTTCAGAGGAGTTCAATTCCCAGCACCCATATAGGGCTCACAACAACCTATAACTCCAGTTCCTAGGGGATCCAACTGCTCTGGCTTCTGTAGGCACCAGCACTCACGTGCACAACTCCCCTCTCCCCCCATACACACATGGTTAAAAATAAAAACATTTTTTAAAAAGTGCAATTAGAGGACTAGAAAGATAGCTCCAGGGTTAAGAGCACAGGGTACTCTGGTAGAGGACCCCAGTTCAGTTCCCAGCACCCATATTCCTGCTAACCACCCTTTGAGACTCCAGTTCTAAGGGATTCTACACCGTCTCTGGCATCTGCAGGCATTGTATGCACATACATGCAGGCTAAACACTCATACACATGAAATAAAAAGGCATTTTTAAAAAGTGTAATTGGGATGGGCATAGTGGCGCACACCTTTAATCCCTGCACTCTGGAGGCAGAGGCAGGCAGATCTCTGTGAGTTCAAGGTCAGCCTGGTCTACATAGCAAGCTCCAGGCCAGCTGCCAATACAGGGAGACCCTGTCTCAAAAAGACCAAAAAACAAAAAAAGTGCAATTGGGAGACTGAAGATATAGCTTTGTTGGTAGAATACTTGCCTGGCATGTACAAGGCCCTGGTGCAATCCCCATCACTACATAAATCAGGCTTAGAGGCCCATACCTAATCATCCCAGCACTCAGGAGGTGGGAGCAGGAGATCAAAAGTTTGAGGGTTATCCTCATCTACATAATGAATTTGAAGCCAGACTTACATAAGAGACTTAGTCTAAAAAAGAAAAAAATGAAATTGTACAATAATACAATAATCATTAAGAACACTGTGATATACTCAAATTACAGCAAACTGGAACCATTGTGTAGATGCAAATATATAAACCAGTTGAATGGAAAAGTAATCCAATGATCACAAGTGATAAAATGGATACATCTAGGGGCTGGAGAACTGGTTCAGTGGTTAAGAGCAATGGATGCTCTTGCAGAAGATGTTCGACTGCCATCACCCACATAATGGCTAACAACCATCCATAACTCCAGTTACAGGGGATCCAGTGCCTTCTTCTGACCTCCTCGGGCATTGTACAACACAGGTACACTTACACACATGCAGGCAATACATTCATACACATAAAATAAAATAATAAAATATTTTTAAAATGGATACATCCATTGCATCAATTGTATGTTTCTTGTTTTTTATTTTCTTTATTACATTTTTTTACTTTGTGTGTGTGTGTGTGTGTGTGTGTCCCAGTCACATACCCCTCCATGCATACCATGCACATGTGGAGGTCAGAGGGCAACTTTATGGAGTCAGTTCTCTCTACCATGTAAATTCAGGAATAGAACTCAAATCCTCAGGCTTGGCAGCAAGCATCATTACCTGCTGAATCATCTTGCTGTTTTGTGCATGGTTGTTTTGGTTGTTGTTGGTTTTCTTTAATTTATTTTTTATTTTTATTTTTTGTCTTTTTTTGAGACAGGGTCTCCCTGTAGCCCCAGCTGGCCTTGAACTCACAGAGATCTGCCTGCCTCTGCCTCCCAAGTGCTGGGACTACAGGCATAAGCTACCATGTCTGACTGTTCTTATTTATTTTAATTTTTATTTTTTGAGACAGGATCTCCCTGCAGTTCCAGCTGGCCTGGAACTCACTATGTAGGCCAGTTGGCCTTGATTTCACAGAGACCTGCCTGGCTTTGCCTCCAGAGTGCTATGATTAAAGGCATGCTCGGCCATGCCAGGCCTGATTGTTTTTATTTTATTTTAGTTTTTACAAGCTCTCTCCCCTTCCCAGGTTGTCCTGGGTCTTACCATATAGCCCACACTGACAGTTTTCTTACCTCGGACTACTGAGTGTTGCATAAAAGTTGGAATAAGAGAAATAGAGAGAAGAGACCACATGCTTGAATGTGCTCAGGCTCTAAATGATTGGGGCCTGATTGTTAAAGTGTAAAAATTATGCTTTTTGTGTTGTAACAGAGTTGGGACCACCGGGAAAAACCATTCAGACTCAAGTAAATTAGAATTAGCCAATTTTTTTTCTGACTATGCATAGGGACCACTGTGTCTGAGGATGGGAACAGAACCTGTGGTGGTCTTCTAAGTAGGGGAGGGAGTCTTTAAAGGTAAAAACCACATTGCTTCATTCTTGTTGCAAGAGGAGAGATTACACTTCCCTCAGAGCTTAGTGATAAGCATGTAGAAGCCAAACAAACAGTAGTTAATCACCCCATGACAGTCATAGGATAGAGAGGCTTTTACATTTCATTGTTACAGAGTCAGAAAAAAACTCAGCCTCTTCTAAGTAAACAGGTAACAGCATCTGAGTGGCAACACTGCTATCTGTGGTTGGCCGTTACCTGGAACCAGGCCTCTGAGGGAAAAGGAGGGGATCGTTGGAACTAAGTTCAACCTTAGATCTGACTTGCCTGAGACAAAATGGAGGCAGGTGAGTGTCAAGATGGAGTCACTAGCGCTAGCAGAGTGTCAGTATAGTTTGAAAGTTCCTGATCTATGTTAGGCCAGCTATCTTGTTTGGTAAACCTTCCCAGTTGCTAGACATTTGTATACCGATAGGTTTGGAAAGTGAGTTTTGGTGATTATTAAGAAATCTATTTTTGAGATTCATGTGATTTTTTTTTTAAAGGTCAACTGAAAAGAGACGACCTTTGGATGACATTGACTTTACTTCTTCCTTCCATTCTTGCTCACCCACAATACCAGCCATGTTGCACAGATTAGGATTGAACTTCTGGGCTCAAAAGATCCTCACATCTCAGTCTCGCAATGGCTGGGACTTCTTGAATTCTCTGTACAAACACAAGCCATCTACTTATCCCATTCCGAATATTTACTAAGTGAATATTTTTAAATTGTCCTGTTAAGACTATTAAATATTGATCATCTGTTCTGTTTACTCCTTGATTAAATTCAGTCTGGCCTAAACTTCTTTCAGGCTCAGCTCTCCATTAGGACTTGTGGAAACTTGTGTGAAATATTGTATGTCAAGAAAACTCATTAGATTCATTGCCCAGAGTGTTTTGAGGGGACTGATCCCCTCTGTGTGTTTGAACTTTCAGAAGGCTAGCAGTAGTTTGGGAAAATGTCATAATGTTTGCATAAATTGTTTAGGCTAAGGGAACTACTCTTTAAATTTATTTTTTATGTGTTTATTTATTTATTTTGGTCTTTTTGAGACAGAGTCTCCCTGTAGTAAGTGAACTACTTTTATCATTCATGTGTAATCTCTTCTGTCATCTCAGGTTCTCAGATACCAGTAAAACTCAAACTTTGTAAATGCAAATGTGTAAGGACAGTCAGTGTCAACTGTACTGTGCACATCATGCAGTAAGATTTCGTTATCACCATTACTAAAGACCCATTCTAGAAAAAGAAATTTGGCCCAGCAGCATGTCCCACTTGATGGGCCGGCATGAGAGGATTGTACCTACTCTGTTGTTCCCTTTGTAATGAGCTCACTGCTAGCATTAGCACTGCTGAATCAGGAAGTGTCTGGAGACCACAGAATTCTGTAAACAGCTTATCAATTGAGTGTAGGCTCAAGGTGTAAACTCTCACCCATCTACTTATACACATATATGGAATGTTTTAGGACTTGGTGGTCTTTGAAGATGTGGCTGTAAACTTCACCCAGAAAGAGTGGGCTTTGCCGGAACCACCTCAGAAAAATCTGTAAAGACATTTGCCGCCGGAAACCTGTGGGATCCTTGCTTCTATAGGTGAGAATGTTATCATTCCTGAACTTGGTTAATTAGAGAAGAAGGTTCCTTGATTATTGATGTTCTTCTGTGACTTAGAATGTTGAAAGGGAAGTTGGTGGAAAAATCAGGCATGTATACAGTATACATTTTTACATCATTTTTCTGTAATTTCTTTAATTTTTTTTCCTGGTTCTACATTCTGGGAAATAAATGGGAAGACATGCACATTGCAGGTGTTCTGGGAGAAATCTTAGGTAATTTGCATAGTGAAATGGAAAAAAAAATGCCTCTTGGAATCTTAACATTTTATGAAAAATTCATAAACAAGAAAATGAAAAAAAAAGAAATTTAAATTTATACATCATTTGAAATTTTTTCACCAAAAAATATACTACTGTATCCTGAGAGATGGCTCAGCAAGTAAAAGTGCTTACCACAAAGCCTGAAAACCTGAGTTCAGGCAAAGCATGTGTGCCCAGCACCCACATCACACACAACACACACAACAATAAATTTTAAAATACGTACTTTAAAGCTGGGTGTGGCGGCACACACCTTTAATCCCAGCACTCAGGAGGCAGAGGCAGGTGGCTCTCTGGTCTACATAGTGAGTTCCAGGCGAGCTGGGGCTACAGGGAGACCCTGTCTCAAAAAACCAACCAACCAACAAAAAATTACATAATGTAATGTAATAAGGTCTCAGTGTTTGCAAAACAGTTCATTTGGAAATTGGTACTATAAAACTACATGTGGCTGGGCATGGTGGTGCACACCTTTAATCCCAGCACTCAGGAGGCAGAAGCAGGTGGATCTCTGTGAGTTCAAGGCTAGCCTGGTCTACATAGTGAGCTCCAGGACAGGGTACAGGGAGACCCTGTCTCAAAAAGACCAAAAATCAAAACAAAACAAACTACATATGAATGTTGCTATTTTGATATAGCATTGTGGAAGCCACATCACAGGCTCGTCAATCTATTTAGTTTCAAACCATTCAGATACAGCAGAAAGGATGCACTTCCCCTGAATGGAGATCAGTTCATGATCTAGTAAGCAAAAGAGCATTAGTGAAGCAACTATTAGGAATGTGCTTGTCATTTTTTTTTTTTACAGAAGTTACATGGAGACAGTCTATGAGAGAAAAGAAGGTTGTTAGTCTGGAGAAACTCTCACCTGGATACTAAATTTTAATAGTACCAAGATTTCTGTTAGAGTAAAACCATATGAATATGTGGGAAAAGTTTCATGTTATTCATCCCTCAATAAGCACATAATATTTCACTCTATACAAACCATCTGAGTGTGAGGAATAGTGTAAGAAGCAATGTAAATGTGAACAGACTGGGGAAATTATATTCTCTCACAAGTGTGGGAGCCGGCACAGTGAGTGTATATTATGCATGTGAAACAAGCAATGGGGTGAAGCTTTCAGATATCAGAGTTACCTTCCAGTACGTAGAAGAACTCGTATTGGAGAAAAGCTCTATGAATGTAAACAGTGTGGTAAAGCCTTCAAAGACATGAAAGGATTCAGGCTGGGGAAAACCACGGATGTAAACAATGTAAGTCATTTATCTCTCTTTACTGAAAATTCATGAAAAAAATGTCATGCCGGAGGGATACCCTATAAATGCAAGGTATGTGTAACTCTTTTCTGTGTCCCTCTTTCCTTCAAAGAAAGAAAAACTCATACTGGAAAAAGTCCTTATGAATGAAACGCTGATAAATACTTCAGTGATCAAAGTTCCCTAAAAAAACATAAAATAATTCATGCTGGGAGCAAACCCTGTGAATGTAAGCAATACAGTAAAGGTTTTAGAAATCTCACTTATCAGGGCTGGAGAGATAGCTCAGTGGTTAAGAGCCCTGGTTACCCTTGCAGAGCAGCTGGGTTCGATTCCCAGCACCCACATGTCAGCTAACACCCATCTGTAATTCCAGTTCTAGGGAATCCAATGCTGTCTTCTGACACTGCGGGCATTGCAGGACATGGGTGCACTTACATACATGTGGGCAATACACTCATACATAAAATAAAATAATAAATAAAATATTTTTTAAAGAAAAGAAGTCTCAGTTATCCTCACATACATAAAAGAAGTCAAACTGAAGAAAAACTCTATGAATGGAAAAAACACGGTAAAAGCTTCAGGGGTTTTAGGAATTTGCTTGTCTTTTTTTTTTTTTTTTTACAGAAGTTACATGGAGACAGTCCATGAGAGAAAAGAAGGTTGTTAGTCTGGAGAAACTCTCACATACATGAATATGTGGTAAATCTCTAAGGTTTTCAACTTCCCTTCAGTTACATGAAAAATCTCATACTGGAGAAAAACCTTATCAATATAAACAGTGCGACAAAGCCTTCACAAGTCTCAGTTGTCTTTGAGACCATAAAGTAACTCATACTGAAAGAAAACCCTATAACTGTAAACAACGTGGTAAGACTTTTATCTCTCGCTATTTACTTCAGATGCATACATGGTCTCATATTGGACAGAAACCCTATAAATAAATGTAAGATATTCAATAAAGCTTTTCTTTGCATTCCTTCAAAGACATCAAGTAACTCATACTGGAGAAAACCTTATGAATACAATGTGATAAAGCCTTCAGTAGTCACAGTGCCCTTCAATTACATAGAGGGCTCATTCTGGGGGAAAACCTTATGAATGTAAACAGTGTTGGAAAACCTTCAGTTTTTCTTGTCTTCAAAGACATGGAATAACCCATAATGGAGAAAAATACTATGAATGTAAACAATGTGGTAAAGCCTTCAGACATCATCGTTCCTTTCAAGAACATGAAAGAATTCATACTGGAGAAAGACACCACAGCTAGAGTTCAATTAGGACTTAAGAATTAGGAGCTAGGGCTACAGTAATGGTTAAGATTTGAGGGATAGTGCTTGGGATAGGGTTAAGATTTAGTTTGTATAATTTAGTTATGGTTAAGGGGTTATTGTTAGCTTTATTAAGGTTAAGGGTAATGTATTAATTTGTTTCCTTGGTGATATGACAAAATACCTGACAAAAAGCAAATTAAGGAAGGCAATGTTGATGTTAGCTTATGGTTCCAGGAAATACAGTCTGTTATGGCAGGGAAGGTATGGTGTCAGGAACAGGATTAGGATTAGTGGAAGTAGAGAGTTAGGAATGTTTGTGCCAACTTGCTCTTTCACCTTTTTATTCAGAGACCCAAGCCCGTGGAATAAAACTACCTACATTTAGGGTGAGTCTTCCTTTCCATGTCAATTAACCTAGTATAGCTAAAATTCCTTCTGGGAGGTGTAAACACAGTCTGCCCCCTTCTCCCTTAGTCCAAATGATAAACTGAAGTAGGATTTAGGCAAACGGCAGTCTGGGAAGCCAGTGAGTTTATTAGGCTTACAGAGCAATGAGTGAGGGGTTACTTACAGGAGTGTGGGTACTCCCCTCCCTAAGGCCACACTGGAAAGTCTTCATCCAAGCATGATGAGTTCCCCACAGCCTCACAAATTAGCAAGTGAGCCTCCTCTCTGCTTCCTCAGTTTACATACCCTTAGCCCCTTCCCCTTGTGCAACTAGGCTGATTTGTTGGTTGGAAGGTGTGGCTGACTCTCCCTGCCCCTCCTTTCTTGCAAAACTTAATAGTCAATGAACTTAGCTGTGATGATCCTAGGTAGGTGGGCACAACCAAGCATGGGAAAATGGCATCTGTCCATGGTCTGTCTGTTGGAGAACATATCTATGCAACACCTAGTCTAGAAATTTTCTCAGAGACATGCCCAGAGATTTGTTTCTGTGGTGTTTCTAAATCTCATCAACTTCATAATCAAAATTAATTACCACAGGCTTTGTTTCAGTGTTAGGGTTTAGAATGAATAATGTAAGGATTAAGGTTAGGATGCAAACTTAAGGCTTTTGTGTTGGTGTTGGGTTAGAGTTGATAGGATTTCTGATTAAGAGTTTATGTTTTACTGATGGAAATGTAGCTCAATGGTAGAGAACTTGACTAGCATGCATG
>NW_008352271.1:104949-110411 GCF_000622305.1 Nannospalax galili | reverse complement strand
AAAAGAAAAAAAGAAAATCATGCAGCCATCAAGAAGTCAAGGATGCACTGGACTGGAGAGGTATCTCAGCAGTCAAGAGCACTTGCTGCTCTTAAAAATGACCTGGATTCAGTTCACTGAACCTTTGTCTGGCAATTCAAAACTGCCTGTAACTCTAGCTCCCAGGGATTCAATGCCCTCTTCTGGCCTCTGTACACACACACCATGTCACACACACACACACACACACACACACACACACACACACATACACAAGCATGCGCACGCACATGCCACATTCACTCATAAAGACATACATAAAGAAACATTAATTTTTTTTTTCTTTTTGGTCTTTTTGAAACACGGTTTCCCTGTAGCCCCAGCTGGCCTGGAACTCATTATGTAGAACAGGCTGGCCTTGAACTCACAGAGATCCACCTGCCTCTACCTCCCAAGTGCTGAGGTTACAGGCATGCGCCACCACACCTGGCTAACATTAAATCTTTTTTAAAAAGTACATGATAGTGGAGCGGTAGCTCAGTGGTCAAGAGCATACACAATTCCTCCAGAGGACCTGAATTTGGTTCCCAGCAGCCACATCAGGTGGCTCACAACATCTGTAACTCCAGTTTCATGGGGATCCCTGCCTCTGGAGTCTGTGGGAACTTGTACTCACATGCACATACCCACATACAGATACACACACACACACAAACACACACACATAATTTTAAAAAAAAAAAGGTTGAGCCAGGCGTGGTGGTACATACCTTTAATTCCAGTACTCAGGAGGCAGAGGCAGGTGAATCTCTATGAGATCAAGGCAAGCTTGGACTACACAGTGACTTCCAGGCCCACCAGGGTTATATAGTGAGACTGTCTCAAAAAAAAAAAAAAAAAAAAAACCCAAAACAATAAAAAGAGTGAGTTTGTATTTGAGGGTTAGGGTTAGAGTTAGAAGATTAAGATATGGATTTAAGGTATATGATTAAGGGTTAGGGTTGTAGGGTTAGGATGGTTAGGATAAGTTTTAGGGGACAGAGTTTTGGGTTTAGAGTTAGTGCTAGGTGTTAGGGTCATTAGGATTAGGTTTGTTCTGGCTAAGACTCTTTTTTAAAAAAAATTTTTTATTTTTTTATTTGATGTGTACGAGTGTATTGCCTGCATGTATGTGAGCGCACCTGTGTTATGCAATGCCACAGAGGTCAGAAGAGGGCTTTGGATTCCCCTGGAATTGGAGTTAAGAACGGTTTGTAGCTGAAATGTGGGTGCTGGGAATCGAACCCAGGCCCTCTGCAAGAACAGTCAGTGCTCCTAACCACTGAGCCATGTCTCCAGCTCCCCCCCCCAGCTAGGATTCTTATGTTGAGTTAGAGTTAAGGTTCGGAAAATACAGATTTAGGGTTTGGGATGACATTTTAGGGTTAGGATTAAGATTAGCCTAATGGTTAATCTCAATTGTCCATTTGATATAATTTAAAAATACCATGGAAAAAACACTTTTGGTTTGTCTGTGGAGGATTTTTAATTAGGTTAACTCAGGTATGAAGATCCATTCTCAATGTGAGTGACAACGTTCCACAGGCTGGTGTCCCAGATAATAATAGGAGAAAGCTAGCTGAGCACCAGCATTCTGTTTCTCTACTTCCTGATTGCAGATGCAATGTGACCAGCTGCTCATTTCTGCATTTCTGCCACAATACCTTTCTTACTACAATGGAATTCCCTCAAACTGTAAGCCAGTGTAATTCCTTTCTTCCTTAAATTGTCTCAAGACATATAAAGCAATGAGGAAAACAAGTAATACTGAAAGTTTTTAACTACAAGTGTAGGTGTAGATGTTTTTGTGATAAATATGATCAGGTGGTTCTAAGGACCTTAGAAATGGTTTTCAGGAGGGCTTTGGAAGAATTTGGAATCTTGACTAGAAAAGCCCTAGAATGCTATAAGCAAAGCTTGATAGGAAATTCCGGGGGAGTTTTGGAGACCAAGATTCTTACAGAACTATGATCAGCGAAGGCCTGGCTCATGAGGCTTCAGAGAGGAACAAGGGCTCTTATCAGGGACTGTTCTAGAGGCTATTTGCATTATATTTGGATAAAGAATCTGAGTGCATTCACCTCCCTCTACATCCCTGGGCTGCACAATCTGCCAGGCTCTTTCCTGGGCAAGTCCAGCCATGCCCACTGCATCTTGACTCCCCCAGCCTCATTCACCCTCCCAGCTCCCCCACCCCGTCTCTCCTCCTAGCCTGGATACTGGCCCACTTCTTGTCTTGGCACCCCAGACACTGGAGCTAACCTCTCGTCTTGGAGCCACCACTGTTTCCTGATCCTTTGCATCCAGACCAGCCCAGTTCCTCCCTGCAGTCCCCAGGAGCCCTTGAGGCTTCTTCCCTCCCCCACCTCCCTTTGCATTTCTGGGTGGCATGGCCACCAGCTGCCTGAGACCAAAATCTTTCCTGGGCCCTGCTCCCAGGTCAGTCCAGCCCCCAAATTCCTGAGGATAACACCTTTCCTGGAGGGATCGAGACCTTGGGAGAAAGCCTGAGAGCATCTGATCCTCATCTGACTTGGGCCTCTGTGGAAACTCCTGAAGAGGAATGCAATTTGGCCACTCCAATATAAAATCAAAAGAGAGAACTGGAAGCCTAGACCAACTAGCTTTTCATGCCCAACAAGTAAACCACAAAGGCACATAAAGTTTACAAAAAGAAGCAGACTTAAACTTGTAGGCTTGAGTCTCACACAAGAAACAGAAACTACAAAAGAAATTCACACGTCAAAGTCACAGAGAAAAAATAATAACATGAAAAACCAAAATGACATATCCCCACCAAATACCAGTAGTCCTCTAGAGGAGTACAATGAGAACCCCCTAGAGATAATGCAGGACATGGAACTCAAAAGAACAATTATAGATATGATAAAAGAATTCAGTGAATTTAAAGAACACACAAAGAAATCAAAGAACTGAAGAAAGATAAGGACAAACTTCTGAATGAACTCAGAAAAGAGTTAGAAATATTGAAGACTACTCAGGCTGAAATGAAGAAGGAAGTGAAACACTCCATAAGCCAATTAGAAATGATAGGAGAAAGTCTCACCAATAGGATGAATGAAATGGAAAACAGAATATCAAGACTGGAAGATAAAGTGAACAAACTAGACCACTCAAGCAAAGATTATGAAAAATTTAAGATACATCAAGAATGGAATATGCAGGAATTGTGTGACACCATAAAAAGACCAAACTTACAAATCATAGGCATACAGGAAGGAGAAGAATCTCAAGATAATGGTATGGACCAGATCTTCAACAGACTTGTAGAATAAAATTTCCCAAAATTAAAGAAAGACATGCCCATACAAATGCAAAAAGGATATACGAAACTCCAAGGAACATCATAGTAAAAGGACTAAATGTATAGAACAAAGAGAGAATACTGAAAGTTGCAAAAGAAAAACAAGAAGTCACACATAAAGGAAAAACCATCAGAATTACATCTTCCTCTTCAGTGCAAACTATGAAAGCTAGAAGAGTCTGGCCCAAGGTATTCCCAGTTCTAAATGACTACAGATGCCAATCAAGATTAATTTACCCAGCCAAAATGTCTATTATAGTCAAAGGGAAAAGAAAAATCTTCCATGACATAAATAGGCTGAAAGAATTCATGTCCACAAAAACCATCCCTTCAGAGAGTTCTTGAATCAATACAAAGAGCTGAAGAAGCGAATGACTACCCAAGGGATTGTGGAAAGAAATTCAATGAAGGTACAGCTATATCAAGAATGTGAACAGAAATAAAAATGACAGGATTCAATACACATCTTTCATTAATAACTTTAAATATCAACAGACTAAACTCCCCAATCAAAAGACACAGACTACGTGAATGGATTAAGAAACAAAACCCATCTTTTTGTTGTCTGCAAGAAACTCATCTCACTTTCAAGGACAAATGCTACCTTAGGGTGAAAGGTCGGAAAAAAAATACACCAAGCAAATGGTACTAAGAAAAAATCAGGTGCTGCAATTCTAATATTTGACAAAATAGACTTTAAACTAAAACTAATCAGAAGAGATAAAGAGGGCCACTTCATTCTGATCAAAGGAACAATAAACCAAGAAGATATTACAATCATGAACATATATTCACCAAATTCTGGTGCACCCAACTTCATAAAAACTGTATACAGGACTTTAAGACCCAGATTAATCCCAACTCATTAATAGTAGGGGACTTCAATACCCCACTGTCTCCATTAGATATGTCAACAGGGCAGAGAGTTCACAGAGAGACATCTGAATTAAACAATACCATATATATCAAATGGACCTAACAGACATCTACCATGTATTCCACCCAAGCAACAAAGGATATGCTTTCTATTCAGTGCCCCATGGAACTTTCTCTAAAATCGACCATATACTGAGGCACAAAACAAACCTCAACAAATACAAAAAGATTGAAATAATTCCATGCATTCTATCAGACCACAATGGAACAAAACTTAAGATGAATACTGGAAGAAGCCCTAGTAACCACATAAACACATGGAGATTAAACAACACACTCCTGAATGATGAATGTGTCAAAAGAGAAATTAAGAAAGAAATAAAAGTATTCCTAGAACTAAATGAAAAGGACAATACAACACAAGAAAACCTCTGGGACACACTGAAAGCTGTCCTTAGAGGGAAGTTTATAGCTCTAAGTGCCTACATTAAAAAATCTGAAAGAACACAAATAAATGACTTAACATTGCAACTCAAGACACTTAAAAAGCAACAACAAATGAAACCCAAACTAATCAAACAAGAAGAAGTAACAAAAATAAGAGCAAAAATTAATGAAATAAAAATAAAGAAAACAATACAAAGCATCAACACATCCAAGAGCTGGTTCTTTGAAAAGATAAACAAGACCGCTAGCCCAGTTAACCAAAAGAAAGAAAGAACAACTCCAAATCAAGAAAATCAGAGATGAAAGGGGAAACATCACAACAGACACCAGGAAGATACAGAACATTTTAAGGGAATATTTTTAAAACCTATATGCTACTAAATTTGAAAACCTAAAAGAAATGGATGGATATCTAAAGGCATGGGAACCACCAAAACTAAACCAAGAAGAGATTAACAACTTAAACAGACCCATGACACAAAAAGAAATTGAAAGAGTAATACAAAACCTCTCAACTAAAAAAAAGCCCAGGACCAGATGTATTTACAGCAGAATTCTCCCAGACAAGATCTACATTCAATACTACTTAATTTATTCAAAAAGGTAGAAATGGAGGGAGAACTTCCAAATTCCTTCTATGAAGCCAGCATCACTCTAATACCAAAGCCAGGCAAAGGTACAACCAAAAGAAAACTATAGACCACATCCTTAATGAACAGAGGCAAAAATTCTCAATAAGATACTTGCAAACAGCATACAGACACACATCAAAAAGATCATCCACCATGATCAAGTC
>NW_008352271.1:85115-104890 GCF_000622305.1 Nannospalax galili | reverse complement strand
ACATGCAAATTGCATACAGACACACATCAAAATGATCATCCACCATGATCAAGTCACCTTTATCTAAGAGATGCAGGGACATTGCAATATACATAAGTCAATAAACATCATAAATCATATAAATGGGCTCAAAGATAAGAACCACATGGTCATCTCAATAGATGCAGAGAAGGCCTTTGACAAAATTCAACATACATTTATGTTCAAAGTCCTAGAGGGAATTGGACTGGAGGGAATATACCTCAACATAATTAAAACCATATATAACAAATCAACAGCCAACATCATTCTAAATGGAGAAGAACTGGAAGCATTCCCATTAAAATCAGGTACCAGACAAAGCTGTTCACTATCTCTACTCCTCTTTAACATAGTGCTTGAAACTCTTCCAAGAGCAGTAAGAAAAGAGCAGGAAATTAAAGGAGTAATAATTGGAAAAGAAGAGATCACATTATCCATTTTTGCAGATGATATTATATCTAAGAGATGCCAA
This sequence comes from Nannospalax galili, assembly GCF_000622305.1. Taxonomy (NCBI): domain Eukaryota; kingdom Metazoa; phylum Chordata; class Mammalia; order Rodentia; family Spalacidae; genus Nannospalax; species Nannospalax galili. The sequence goes on along the minus strand of NW_008352271.1, from coordinate 104,397 downwards.
AAATTCCACCAGAAAACTCCTGGAAATTACTAACATGTTCAATAAAGTGGCAGGTTAGAAAATTAATTGACAAAAGTTTGTAGCCTTTCTATATACCAATAACAAGCAATCAGAGAAAGAGCACATGGAAACACTCCCATTCACAATAGCTGCAAAAAAAAATATCTCAGAATAAAACTGACCAAAGACATTAAAGATCTCTACAATGAAAATTTTAAATTTTTAAATAAAGAGATTGAGGAAGACATCAGAACATAGAAGGACCTCTCATGTTCATGGATTGAAAGAATTCATAATTTGAAAATGATCATCCTACCAAAAGCCATTTATAGATTCAATGCAATGTCAATCAAAATCCCCATGACATTTTCCACAGAATTGGAAAAAACCATACTAAGATTCATATGGAAGCACAAAAGACCTCGGATAGCCAACCCAATGCTGAGCACTAAAAGCAATGCCAGGGGATTACTATACCAGATTTTAAACTGTATTACAGAGCTATAGTCATAAAAACAACAGTACTAGCACAAAAATAGACCCATAGATCAATGGAACAAAATTGAAGGCCCAAATATGAGTATATGCAATTTCAGCCACCTGATATTTGACAAAGGGGCCAAGAACATTCACTGGAGGAAAGACAGCATGTTCAGAAAATGGTGCTGGCAAAACCGGATCTCCACCTGTAGAAGAATGAAACTAAACCTCTATCTTTCACCTTGCTCAAAAGTCAATTCCAAATGGATCAAAACCCTCAATGTAAAGCCTGAAACTTTGAAACTGTTAGAAGAAAACATTGGCAAAAACCTATAAGATATAGGTGTAGAAAGGATTTTCTAAACCAGACATCAGTTTCTCAGGCAATCAGGTCAAGAATCAACAAATGGGACCTCATTAAACTAAAAAACTTCTGTACATTAAAGGAGGCAACCAGGGAAGTGAAGAGAAAACCCACAGAATGGGAGAAAATCTTCACCAGTGACACATCTGAGAGAGATTTAGCATCCAGAATATGTAATGAACTAAAAAAACAAAGAATCAAAAAAGGAAGTAACCCAATTATAAGATGGGTTAAGGAGCTGAACAGAAGGTTCTCAAAAGTAGAAAGAAATATGGCCAAGAAGTATCTTAAATGATGTTCAACATCACTAATAATTAAGGAAATGCAAATTGAAACCACTTTAAGATTTCATCTTACCCCAGTCAGACTGGCTAAAATCAAGAGAACAAATTGTACCAAATGTTGGAGAGGATGTGGGGAAAGGGGAACACTCATGCACTGCTGGTGAGGCTGCAAAAGGAAAAGAGACTCTGAAAGAGAAGAACAGTAGAAAACAGGCATTAATAAGGGAGATATGGATAAAAATTGGGTTAGTTTAAGGGAGGGGGAGGGAAGGGTATACAAGGAACCTAGGGGATAAAGGGAAAGAAGGTGCTCAAGAGAGGTAGGACCATAGGAAAACGGTATTGTTAAGGGATAAATGGGAAAAATGGGGGCACCTTAATTGGGGAAACCACGATGGAAGTGTTAGACAATGAGAGATACGTAATGCCTAGGTAGTTTTACAAACCAGAGGGAACCATATTAATTCAACAACCTACTGACAAATTATACATAGCAGATCAAGAAATATATGTCTAGGCAAGGTTTATCTGAGAACAATTGGTCTTTGCCCAAGCTTTATCTACATAGCACATGGTAATTGAAAGTACCAGACTGGTGGAACTAACCTTTTTGGATGTTTAACAGACACACTTTAAGGACTATACTAGTTTGGTCCGAGGGACATAAAGGACAGTTTTTGCTCCTTGCCCTCCTAGGTCCACTAGTTCCAGGGGACTATGGGCATCTCTCAAAATGTCCTGTAACTGTTGTGAGTCACCTGTCCTCTTGATCAAGGAGGCTGTGGAGACCCCATGAGATGGACTTGAACCAGTGTCCAGTCTAGAAAGAGGAGGGTCAACACAAAGGAATCATTTCCTCCATGCTTCCAAGTGAAGCCAGCCATGGTCGAGCAGGACCTTTGACTTATTTGGTGCCTTCTCTAGAGCAAATATATGTCTGTTTACATCTTCCCAGGAAAAATTAAGGCAACATTTTGGGATGTTAAATCATGTGACTTCCCATATTAGTCACCTAAGAAAGACAACACTCACTAGACTCCTGTTATGTGGAATCTAAAGTATGGAATGAGGCAGTTAAGAGCAGTTCTTGTTCTTGTAGAGGACCTGGGCTGGAACCTTACAATCACCCATGTCAGGTAGCTTACAACCACGTGTAACTAGCTCCAGAGGATTCAACATCATCTTATGGCCTCTGAGGGCATTGCACTAATATGTACACACATGTGTACACACAGACACACAGACACACACACACACACACAAGCACAGACATGTATATGCACATAACTGAAAAATGGAATTAGAGGCAGCATAGAATAATGCTTTCTAGATGGGTGAAATGGGGCAGAGGAAGAGTGAGTTGTTGAGAAAAGGACACAAAGTTTGAGATGGGCAGGAGGAATCAACCTGGGGCGCTCTTGCACAGCAGGATGACCTCAGTCAAGAACAATGTCCTGCATGTTTCAGTCACAGAGTGTGGTGATTAATATTTGTTGTCAACTTGATTGGACATGGAATCAGCTAAGAATCACACTTCTGAGAATGTCTGGGAAGACATTTCCTGGAAGGATCTGCTGAGTGCGGCACTCTCCCAGACCAGGCAGCACCTTCTAGTGCTTGCCCAGATATGAGGTCGGAGCACAAAACGAGTGCTGCTTTTGCCTGACTTTGCTTCTTGCTGACGAGTCCATCCACCCTTGTGCTGCTGCTACTGCCATCCTTTCTGACATCATAATGCAGCTTCTACAGCCTCCGGAATGTGAACTAAAGATCAGCAGCTGTCCAGGACCTGCCAAGCTTTCAGCATGAGATTTGGGCTGCTGAGGCACCCAGCCCTGTGGACAGTGAAGACACTGGGTTCTGAGTCTCTCCTCTGTAGAGCTGGACATTGTCGGATTCACCATCCCTTCTGTGCTGGCTCATCGAATAAATCCCTTTTCATAATATATATTCATTGTATTAGTTTGATTCCTCTAGAGAACCCTGACCAATACACTGAGGAGGCCTGAAGTTTCCCATCTCCCTGCCTTTTAGGTTGAGAGACAGAAATCCCTTGAGCTCCACAGATCCTGATGTCATCATGTGGAGTATCACCAAGTATGGACTAAGCTGCTGTAGGTAAGAGCCATGCAGAGAACTGAGACTGCCATCTGTCCATTACACCCACCCCTTGTGAAAGTGCCGCCATAGAGGTCAGACGACAACTTGTGGGAGCTGATTCTCTCCTTCCATCATGTGGGTTTGGGGGATCCAACTCAGGTTGTCAGGCTTGGTGGCAAGTGCCTTTACCCACTGAGATATCTCAGTGGCCCTCGTTAGTCATGTTTCTAATCAGATTTTCTATTTCTTCGTGAATCAGTAGATTGTGTTGTTTCCAAACTCTGTCCATCTGGATGTTATCCAGTTTGCTGTTCTGTTTTCTTCTAATCCGTTCTTCTCTAAGATTATTCATTATATCACTACTTTGATTTGGTTGGGGGGGGGCACTGGGATCAGATCTGGGGCTACCCACATACTTGGAAAGAATTCTGCCACTGAGGCCTTTGGTTGATTGTTTTGCTTATATTTTGACATAGGGTCTCACTAATTTGGCCTTGAACTTCATCTCTAGCCCTACTAGGCCTTGAACTATTCTCTGGCCTCAGATTTCCAAGTTCTGAGATTACAGAACTGGACTAGGATGAGTTTTTTTTTTTTAAAAAAAAGTTAATGTAAAAAATGAAATCTTTTATGTCAAACATTTTGAAACCATGTGCTTATCTTTCTCTCGAGTACCCTTGTTACAGGACTAACATTTACTTTGATGTTCTTTGTTTCTTAAAATGTCAGTTAGTAGTTGTAGCAGTCGTTTCCTGGCTCTCCCCGTTAAAAAGTTTGTTTTTGAGGCAGGCTCTCCCTGTAGCCTCAGCTATGTAGACCAGGCTAACCTCAATCTCACAGAGATCTGCCTGCCTCTGCCTCCCCAGTCCTGGGATTAAAGGCATGTGCCACATGCCCAACCTGTCTCCCTTTTGTAAGTCTGATAGTTACATTGTGGGAAAGTTTTTGTGCCCTTAACATATCTTGTTTTCTCATATATTAGTCAGAGTTTCCTAAAGGAAGAGAGCTGATGAAAAGAATATGCATAATCCAACCATGGCTGTGCCACACTGGAGAGACTGAGAAGCTGGTAGTTGCTGAGTCCATGAGGTTGGCTATCTCAGCAGTCCCAATCTGGTCCTGAAGGCCTGGAGGACTCCTGGAGTCTGCTGGTCTTCAGTCTATGTTGAAATGTGAAGAAATTGGTTCTAATGTTGGAAAATGAATGACATAGCAGCAAGGTTTATAAACTCAGCAGTGAGAGAGGCAAGCAGGTGAAAAGCAAAACTCCCTTCTGCCCTGTCCTTTTATACAGCCTGCCATCAGAAGGTGTCGCCCACATTTAGGTTAGGGTCTTCAAATAATCTGATCAAGAAAGTCTCTCATAGTTCAGTCAGTTCCAGATCCAGTCAAGTTGACAATCAAGATTAGACACCACACTCATCTACAAACCCCCTTCCTTCTTTTGTGACTTTTAGACTCTGGCTATAACACTGCCAAAGCCCCACAATCCCAAATGCCAAGATTTTTCAGTAAAGTAGAAGAGGATGCTCTTGTACAATTGGCCAGTAGGGTTTATTTAGATTGTGCAGTTGGACCTCACCCAGTGAGGATAGCCAAACTCTCTTTCACATCCAGGATAAAAGAAGAAGGCCATGTTGACAATGTATGTTTGCTCCTTTATTCTTGTAAGAGGTGCACCCTTATGATCAGAAGAGAAGTTTGCCTTGCCCAGACACTTTGGAGTGACCGCTTTGCAACTCGGAACTTATTTCTAACATTGAGGTTGTATCAAGTATGCTTCTTTTCTTAAAAATCAACTTTTTTAGTAGCATTGGTTTTATTTGAACTATTTCATGGATTGATGCTCTAATTTCAATTATTTCTTCCTAAAATCCACTTTTTTTTCTATGCATTAAAACATTTGTTCTGGACTACAGTGATGACACAGCCATTAACGACCAAGGCTAATGACCAAAATGACCAAAAAAAAAAAAAAAAAAAAAAAAAAAAAAAAAAAAAAAAAGTTTCCATTTTCACGTTATTTATCTAATTAGTAAGTTTGCTGTCTTGGGATGGTGTTTCCTGGAACTCAGGATGGGCTTGAACAGATCATTTCCTGAGTGCTGGCACGGCAGGCATGTGTCACCGCTCCCGGACTTGGCATGTGTTAGTTTTGGGCTGAAATGAGAGAAAAGGTGTGAGAGTCCTTCACAGGTGCGGCCGCGCTGCGGGTTCTGCTCCACTGTTGATGGAGTCGCCGTGTGTGCGGCGCCGGGAGAGCCTCTGCTGGACTGCGGGAGGGTGCGGAGAGCGCCGGCCTTGAGCGCTCCCCCAGAGCCCGTGGGGGCCCTGTCCCCAGACGGGGAGGAGCCCGTGGAGCCGCTCCAGCGGGCTCTGGTGGATCCTCCCCGGGCTGGTGGGGCCCGCACGAGGTGGACGGGCGGCCGACCCAGCGTGGACCCAGCGTGGAGCCAGAGTGGACCCAGAGTGGCCCGAGGTCTAGCAGATGGAGCGGAGCCTGGGCGTGGCTGCGACGGCGTGGGTGGAGTGTGAGCAGAGCGTGTGAGGGTGCGCGCTGTTGCTGCAGTGCAAGACAGGTCGCTAAACTGAAGGTTTTAGGGGCTGAATGGTGCATGTTACTTTTATGGTTAGAATCCACTTAAAATTATAATTGTGGGGGGTGCTGGACCGGGTTCGATTCCCAGCACCGATGTGGTGGCTAACAACTGTAGATAACGCCAGTTCCAGGGGAATCCAACGCCCTCTTCTGTCCTCCTCGGGCATTGCAGGACACGGGTGCACTTACATACATGCAGGCAATACACTCATGCGCGTAAAATAAAAATAACAAAATGTTCTAAAAAATAATTGCACCAGCGTGGTGGGCACGCGCCTTTAATCCTAGCACTTGGGAGGCAGCGGCAGGCAGAATTTTCTGCGTTTGAGGCTAGCTTGGGCTACATAAGTGAATTCCAGGATATCTGGGGCTACAGGGAGACCCTGCCTCAAAAAGACAAAATAATAATAATTAATAATAATAATAATAATTGCGTACAGCCTTTAATATTTATTTTTATTGTTTGATGGTTTCAAATGTATAAAAATTTGTCCATTCCTTCATCAGATTGGCCTATGGCCATGTCCATGAAGCATTATCTTAACTGTGGGGACTACCAGCCTTAGGCAGGTGGGCCTGGACTTTGTAAGAAAGGTAGCTGAGCAAGCCAGGGAAAGCAAGCCAGTTATCAGCCTTCCTCAGTGTGTCTGCTTCAGTTCCATCCCCAGGTTTCTGCCTTGAGTCCCTGCTTTGACTTCCCTCAGTGTTGGAAGCCCCACACAACCTTTCCTCCCCCAGATTCCTATAGGTCATTGTGATACTGAGTGAGAAAGGCCTCGTAGTTTGGGGTCAAATCAAGAGTCCTTCATTAGATGAAAGAACTCCTGCAGGGCAGGGTTTATATCACTTAAAACCACAATGACATCATGCCAGGTATAAAGCCAATAACCATAGTTACATTCCATCACCATAGTTACACCAGACCAGGGGCAGGTCAGTTAACAAAAAGGTTTTCAGTTAACAAGCTTCAGTTAGGAAAAAACAAGTTTCTCAGAACTGTACAAACAATTTGTTTTTGTTTTTTTTCCCTGCAATGTGACAATTAAGTTTTCATTCATAGTCCTGGGAACAGAATACTTAAAAAATTCAAATGTCTGCTTAGAAAGAATTGATTACATGAAATTATGATTCACACTGATATTATGTGAACATAATTTATTGTTAGCATCTGCACTAATCTGTACATTTGCTCAGCTATACAGCAGTGAATGAATGAGCAAAGTACCATTCAGTGTGTCTGACATCTTCCCTCTTTTCATTAAAATTTTTTTATTTATTATTTTTATTTTATGTGTGTGAGTGTATTGTCTGCATGCATATAAGTGCATCCGTGTCATGCAGTACCCACATAGGTCAGAAGTGGGCATCGGGTCCTCTGGAACTGGAGTTACAGACAGCTGTTAGCCACCATGTGGGTGCTGGGAATTGAACCTGGGTCCTCTGCAAGAGCAATCAGCGCTCTTAACCAGTGAGCCATCTCTCCAGCCCCCCTTTTCATTTTTTTTAATGAATAATGTTTGTTCTCTGACCGTTTCACACATGTTCACAATGCACACTGCCATGCTTACTCTCCACCATCTCCCATCTCCCTGTGATCTTTGTGTACTCCCCTTCCCTCAAAGCTTCTTCCTCACAAATTCATGTCTTCTCATTTTGTTTTGTGGCCCACTGCATTTAACCAGGGTCATCTATGTGACCACTACATTGGAGGCATCTGTTATATTTTGGTGGGCTCAGGGGTGAGTATACAACTTAAGACAATGACTCCCTCTTTCCACGAATTTGTCAATAATAGTTTAGCAGGAAGGGGTAGAGCCCTGTGAGCTCCTTTCCCATCCATGATTGATTGTTGACAAGGCCAGTTTTGTGCAGGCCCAGTGCAGGTGATTGCAGTTGTGAGTTCATGATCACAGTGGTTCTGTTGAAGTTAAAGGATGGATGGCATTTTGTAGCCCTTCACCCTATCTTCTGGCTCTGACATATTTCCTGCCCCTCTTCTGCAGTGTTTCCTTGCCATAGAAGAGTAGTATAAAGGTCTTGTTTAGGACTGTGCTCTCAACTGTCACTTACTCTCACCATCCTGGGTAGCTATGACTCTGCATTCATTGCTGTTCACTAGGTAAAGTCTTCTTTGATTAAGGCTGAGAGGAGCTTTTGTCTACCGGCATGAGCCAAGAACAGAATGGGCTGCTTCTTACTAGCTAGCAGAGCATGCCTGACCCCTGGAGCAGTGGGAGAAACTAGGTATGTTCCCAAAGCAAGGGAATGTGCATGGTGGGGTTTGGGTAGCTCGTCCTGGCTCGTCAGGTACTCTCCCAAAGCCTCAGGGACATGGGCCCAAGGCCCATAGTGAGACGATGGGAACCAGAAGCAAATCTTTAAAAATGTTTGTGTATTTTGCCTGCATGGATCTAAGTGCACCTGTGTCATGGAAGTCCCGCAGAGGACAGAAGGGGGCGTCAGATCCCCCTGGAACTTGAGTTAAGGATGGTTGTTAGCTGCCATGTGGGTGCTGGGAAATGAAGCTGGGTCCTCTGTAAGAGCAGCCAGTGCTCTTAAGCACTAAGCTGTGTTTACAGAATCCTAAAACAAGCACCACATTTTGTGGTTCAGTGATAGACAGGAATGAGTCAAGAGCACTCATGTGAACACTTCTACCAGACCCTATCTATGCTGGAGGTGCTGACCAGTGCTCTATTGCCAGCTATATCATTAAAAGCCAGAAATATTACTGGTACTATTTTCCAATAATATTGTATAAACATAAAATACAGGTAAATTAGTGGATCAGTAATTGATCATAATTGTGCCTCAATGCAAGTCAAAACCCCCACAAAAAGTACAGTTAAATTTCATTCATGAACAAAATTTTAAATGTTGAGATTTACAGCATGACAAATTTATAAATGTTTGGTGGTAATCCATGTAGAAGTTCTAAAAGATTCTACTAATAAATTATAGAAGAGTACTCATTATAACATAATTGAAATAAGTGGTTGGATACAACATGTATGGCAACAGAAACACACAATGGAAATTCTTTCCTATTTGATCCACTAATCTGATCTTGATATAATCAATATCCCAATGTTTTTGCTGGAAATGATTAATTATTCTAGTGCAGGAGGACTTCTACTCAATCATTAAATATCCATTTTCCTGGAACTAAGCAAATCAAGGAGTCACTGGTGATTTTTCAATAAGTACTTGCTCATTGAAAGACGAGAAAAACAAACTTTCTTAAATACATCATATTAGAAAGGAAATAAAAGAATCATGGTCCATGAATAAGACCAGAAGTATTCATTGAGAATTATTCCCTGTTATACAGGTCAAACAGGATAATTTGGCTCAATGAGCCCATTGAGACACACTGTGTGGCATCTGTGAATAAAGGACTTGTGATAGTTTGCATTTCTCTCTAGACAGGGAGCAACAGTGTGCGAAGTGTCCAGATCATCAGTTTGTCAACACTCAGCAAAATCATTGCCTCCAAAATCTGTGATCTTTCTGGTTTAGGAAGGACCCTTGGGGCAGGCTCTGGCAGGCACAGCCCTGAGTCTCACTGTCCTCGCAGCTGGAATTCTTGTCCTCTTTGTGAAGCACAGACACTCCGTAGTCAAGGCCAGTAACCATGGTCTCAGCTACATCCTGCTCATCTCCGGTTTTCTCTGCTCCCTACTCTTCATTGGCCTTCCAGACACAGCCACCTGCATCCTGTCAGATCATGTTTGAAGTTCTGTTTAGTGTGGCTATTTCCACTGTCTTAACCAAAAGTATGACTGTCTTTTAATGGCTTTTAAGGTCACTATTTAAGGAAGAGGGATGAGGAAGCTGCTGGTATCAGGGGCATCTAGCTTCATCATCTCCATCCACATCCTTGTCCAACTCTTTTTGGCGTCAGGATGGGAACATTTCCATCAGTGGTTGCCACAGATGCACACTCAGAATGTGGTCACATCATCAGCATGTGTAACAAGGGCTTACTCACTGCCTTCTGCTGTCCTGGGATACCTGAACACCCTCACCATGGTGAACTTTAGTATGGCTTTCCTGGCCAGGAACCTACTTGACACAGTCAATGAAGCCAAGTTCCTGACCTTCAGAATGCTGGTGTTCTGTAGCATCTGGGTCATCTTACTCCCTGTCTACCACACCAGTTACAGGAAGTCTATGTTGACGATGGAGGTCTTCTGCATCTTGGCCTCTAGCATGGGCTGGAATGCTAGGCTGCATCTTTTCCCCTAAGAGCTACATTAATTATCATGTTAAGCCAAGAAGGAAATTCTCTGCATTGGTTCAGAGATAAAATGCATGCTAGGAATCTGCCTTCTTAGGTTAAATACATGTTTCCTAAAATGCACACAGGTCTGAAGCCCGTGTGTACCATTTTCTCAGTCAGGGGGGACTGAGTATAAGGGACTCTTACTCCTTTCTCTAATTGTGTGGCAACCATTTTAAATTGTAAATCACTTGGCAAAGTGAATTTTAGTCTGGATATTATCTTGTCCACCTGTTATCATTTCCAGTGATCATATTATCCCATCTTCTGTTGTCTCCCCTTGGATTTCTGACATATTTTCTAAATTCTTAAATATACTGACCTCTTGTTTCTATGTCTCTGTGTTGGTGAAACCTATAGTTATTTCCTTAACATTTTTCCTCTTGAAAAGGACCATGGAGTAGTCCTAAAGGTTCAGCGGGTGAGGGTACATGCCACCAAGTTTTATTCTATCTGCTGACACCCCCACACCCCAGACCCCTAATGTCTATTTACTATTTATAGTTACATAGATGAAAATCTTGGGTATCTTATTCTAAGAATCCATAATATTTTCAACGTGTCATAATTCATATCCTTAAGGAAATCAGGTATTATGAACATATTGTGATACTTTTTTTCTTTGAAATTAAAATATTCACACCCTAGAACACTCATAATCCAGGTTCCTTGATATTTTATAACAAAATATGTGGAATGTATGTAATATACTTACAGTTGCATATACATGTTTGTGATAGTGTGTCTTTTTCAGTGATACACTGAAGTGTTACTCTGGGAAAACTGTGGCGGTCTGCTGAGATGGAGGAAGGAGATCCAGCACAACACAGCACGGTAGGCTTTGAGTCAAACTTCGGGAGTCTGACCCGGAGTGCTTAATTGATGGGGTTTTCATAAGCCTAGGCAACAGCTTACTTCAGACTACAGAAGTAAGTATGTGGCGTAGAGTATGAGAATTTCATTCATAAACAATTTTAAGGAAGTAATATAATGTTTAACTCAGAGAAAAATGTTTTTCTGAGGCAGTGGTCCAAGTCTCATGTACAGAGCAGAGCATCCTGAGGTTAGCCACCTAGCAACCATTATTCTCAGTGTTCTGGAACATGGGCCTCAAAGTTGCCTGTTGGAAGCTTAACCCTTTGGTTTGCGGTCTTGGCCCCTTCTCATTCCATGCCTGCTTCAATGCACAATTTGTCTCTCACAGAAAACCTAAGTACCTTAAAGCTGTTTGGATTGGTATTGTCAAGGACTTTAGGACAATGGTCGAACCCTATCTAGAATGTTATTCTTTTTAAATTTTTGAGAATTTCATACAATTTATTTTGATTATATTTAGGTCCTCTCCCACATCTGTACCCACATACTCAACTCCTACCAAATTATATGTATGCTATAGAGTTACGTTAGTGTCCCCAAATTCCCTTCAGTGTGGGTTCATCCATTGGAGCCTGGTCAACCTTCAAAGAGTCTCATCTCTCCTTTAGGAGACTGGCTCTCCCCTTCCCAGTAGCCATTGGTTGACTATAGTTCCTTAGGCAGGGTTGTGGTTTCTTAAAACTCAATTCCCCATATCTATGCTGGGATTTTGTCTGGCTTGAGCTTATGTGGGACTTGTCCATACTGTCACTCTTGCTGGTAAACTGTTTCTTTGTGGTCATCCACCTCTTTTGGCTCTTACAGTCTTTACACCCCCTCCTCCACAATGATCCCTGAGCCTTGGGAGGCAGAAGTTTGATATAGGCATCCTATTCAGGGATAAGTACACTGAAGCCTCTGTGAGTTGGCCTGTTGTGGTTCTTTGTGAATCACCATCTGCTCTATAAGGGCATGTTTCTGCTGAGAGTTGAGAGATACATTGATCAAGGCAGGTCTGGGTAAGGTCCCAGATCTCAGGGTCCACAAGGGTCCTAACAGAGCAGAGATGGCTAGTGCAAGGAGTGTGGGAAAGGTATCACATCAAGGGGAGTCTCTAGAATTTTATTCTTGATGAAAATTTTCTGAGTTACTAGATCAAATTCTACAAATAAGGAAGTCCTCTGTGAAAACTATATTGTTATTCAAACCTTTTTTTTTTTTTTTGTCTTTTTGAGACAAGGTTTCCCTATAGCCCCAACTAGCCTGGAACTCACTATGTAGACCAGGCTGGCCTTGAACTCACAGAGATCCACCTGCTTCTGCCTCCCAAATGCTGGGACTACAGGCATGCACTACCATGCCCGGCTTGTTATTAGAACCTTTTAGACATTTGAAAGAGTTTAAGAACTCCCTGTGCTTTCTTTAACTGATTGAAGTGTTTCAAATGGCTGGCAAGATTGCATGGCAATAAGGGTGCTAGCCACCAAGGCTGATGACCTGAGTTCAATCCCCAGGAGCTACATGAATGAAGGAAAGAAACGAGTTCTGCCAGTTATCTTCTGACTTCCACAAGTTGGCTTTGACACATGTGCATGTGGGTGCACACACAATCAAAATTAATATACATGTAATTTTTGAAGAACCATGTTTTTAATATGCTGATTATAGTCTCTTTTGTTAGTTGGTCATTTAAGTCTATCCCCGGATTGACCATCTGCAGTACTCTTGAGGCTATTTTTGAAATCATAAAATCTACTCTTTATTGTGTTTATATTCAAACACAACTCTCTAATATGGCCCTTAGAGTTCTCAGTTGATTTTTCATATGCCTCAAAAATATTCCATGATTTAGTATCTGCCAATAAAGTCAATTTAGCTTATGCCAACATATCCAAATTATAGATGAATTTGGAGGGGACCCATTACATGACTAAATTTTCCATGCATAGTGTGACATTTTCCACCTGTTCATATTTGATGATCTTTTATTAATATGCTATATACTATATATTATATAAAAACACCTTCATATTACTGGATATTTTATAGGTTTTGATGATATAAAAGGAAATTGTCAATTTGTCATGTTTTCAAGCAGTTTGTTTTTAGGAATATATTATTTCTTCTGTTAAAATACAACTATGAAGAAAAGTTTCATCCTGACATTATTTTTCATGTGTGTGTGTTTGTGCAAGTAAGTGTGAGTGGAAGTGCTGGCAGAGCTCAGAGCAGCATGCCGCATCCCCTCAAATAGGAGACACAGGCAGCTGTGAGCCACTGGGAACTGAAAGCGTGTCTTCTGAAGAGTAGTGCATGCTCCTGAGTGTGGAGCCATCTCTCCAGCCCCTCATCATGATGTTTCCATGTATGCATTAACTGTCCTGTGATGCTATGCTCTTCAATGGTCTCTCTTTGCCTTTCCCTTTTGCATGTCTAGTATTCACCCTTTATAGTTAATGGGTTTCTTCCAGAGTTATCATGTAGAAGAAAACACATGCTGTTTGTCATTCTGAGTCTGTCTTTGTTTTGTTAACACGATTATCTCCATCTCTGTCCTCTTTCCAGCAATTGACATTTCCTTTATGAAACACTATTGGGCATGTAGTCTACAATCTCTTTATCCATTCATCTGTTGATACGCATCTTGTCTAGTTCCATAATTAGGCTACTGATAATTAAATCTCAGCATCATGGCTATTCAGGAATTCCTGTAGTATTCTTTCCTTTTTAATTTGGGGGTATATACCAAGAATATTATTTCTGTACCATTTGACCTAGTTTCTTGAATCCTATAGTTGTGTTGATAGAATCTCTTAAATTTTGATACATATGATCTCATAAGAGTAGACATAGTCTCTCTTCTGGGTTTTATTTTTTTAATGGCTGTTATTTTCTTTCTCTGTCTATATCATTAACATGATGCTTGGCAATATCCTGACAATATACTTAACACTTTCTTTTTTGTGAGAGGGCTATTACATTATTTACTCTCTTTTTTGCTCTGATAACTTAGGGGTAGAAGGATTATTTCAGTCACAGTTGTTTGACAGAGGAGTTGTGGTGGCTGGAGCTCTGCCTTTTGAGTGGAACACTGTGGCTAGTGAAATGATGCTGAGATGAGAAGAAGAGAGAAATGGGGCTGGAAATGAGCCCACACTGTAACTCTTGGGCCCACACCCAGTCCCCAACTTCCACCATCCAAGCTTCAACTGAAGTGTACATAGAAATGTCACGATAAGGGGCTGGAGAGGCAGCTTGCCTGTTGAGTGTGTACTGCCCTCACAGAGGGACTCAACCTTCACTTGAGGGCTCCATAACCCCCCAACACAGAGTCAATTTCAGGAAACCGAGTCTTCAAACACAAGAGCATGTGTGGGACATATTACATCCAAATAACATCAGATTTTGAAGAGAGAATACATTTCTCTTTTTATTTATTACTTGAGAATACATTTTGCAAATGGATATTTTTATATTTCTGAATTGGTTGTAATTTTTAGCAAGATATGGTAATTCTCAGTTTTTACTGGAGCCATCATTTTCCCTTCCATTCTTAGTTTTGAAAACATTGCTGAATACTAAGTCAAGGTAGGTGGGACTTATGGAGAATAGTGGCACTGGCTTAGGATGTCTCCTGATAAAATGTCATACATTCTGAAGAATAAAGTTTTGCCAAAATTAGAGTCAGACATGTGAAGTAAGGTTCACAGAATAAGGGTCACAGCTATGTTGAAGATTCTTCAAGGCTGATTAAGTGATTAGAACTGTAATTGTGGAGACTTGGAATGCTGCAGGTTCAAAGTCAAATTCTCTTGGGTTGTTGGGGGACCCTGCTGCTAAGGTTGTAGTCCACCATGTCCGGATAGCTCTAAGAAGCTTGGTGTTGTATGGAGGACTCCCATTCTCAGCGGGGACTTCCTTCTCTCTGCCTGACCTTATCTGGAAAGTGTCTCCAAGCACAGATGCCTGGCCTTATTTGGAACATGACTTTGGGCATAATTACCTGCAATAAACAGCCCCCAGGTTTTTTCTAAATGATAATTAGGCATTGCCCTATAGCCGGATGATAGGATCCCTCTACCACATGCAAATAAAGCATACTATGAGCACCTATCATGTAAAACTTTGGCTGCCACCTCCATCCTATGTTTTTCCCTGACCCCCACTGAATAAATGAGCTGTATCACTGAAACTGACACCCAGAAGGTCTTTTCCATCATGCTCATTGGCCATCCTGACCCCATTAGTCACCTCTGCTCCCTTTGTTCTCATGGGTTGGTGGACAACAGCCCATGAGGGGAGGGAGAGACCCACATCTGGTGCCCAACACAGGTCTCCTGGAATCCATGGAGTTTGTGAGTACCCCATCTCTCCAAGAGGGTAGCAGCAGCTTTGCTTTGGCCAGCCTACTCTGGAGATTGGCAGCCCCTTCTTTTCCCCCTTTTACTTTTGGTCTGAGTCTTCACATGGAGCTGTTGAAGGAGCAATTGAGGCTTTCTGATCAGGGCTACTCCCTGATGTTAGCCGAAGGCTCTTAGTCCTCTGAATGGATTCTGACAAAGATCTCCTATCTATACATCTTTCTAATGCAAAACCTGGTCATGCAATGACCAGTTAAATGCTCTTAGAGCGGTCGCCAGTTCTCTGAAACTTGTGGTCAGGCTTGCACTGTGAACTAGTGAGGAATCCCCTGAGATTTTCGAGTCTTGGGAATACTCCCCTAGGAATCGGCATTTCACCCCCTTTCCTTTTCTATCTTGAGCCATACCCCTAGAAACAAAGAATCCCCAAAGTTCTATCGTGCAGAGCTTTTCACACACATTGAATTCAACTCCTAAGAGAGCAAATAAACTTCCTTATCAATTTTGTTAGCTTGCTTCGGGGCATTCAGGCTCAGGCCAAACCAGTTAGGTGAGAATTTAAATTGGCCTACCTGTGAGAAAAAAAAAAGGGGGGTGTGGGGGAGTCTCTCTCGCTTTGCTTTACTTTCGGTTAATGCCTTCATGAGGGTCTGGATACAGTTTGTGGGTAACTGAAGCCTCTCAGTCGAGGCAACTCCCTGATAATGGCCGAAGGCCCCCTGCCCTCTTTCCAGACCCCGACAGCCCAACTGGATGTAGGCAATAACCTTTACAACTTTCATAAAAATCTGGTAACGCAGCAACCAGTTAAAAGTCTCAAGGATGGTTGCCAGTTTCTTAAATCTGTGGGCAGGCTTGTGTTTGTTACAATGTCTCACTCCCCTGATGGCAGGCTGCCTCAGGAATGTTGAACGTCACTGACAACACTTCCTTTCTTTCCTATAATGGGGAATTCAACATCACGCCAAAAAGACTTCCAAGTTCGCTCCCTTAGAGCCCTATTTAAATCAAGAGGACTTAAGATTTCCCAAAAGGAAGGCTTGAAATTTTGGAATGAAGTACTTCAATTCACATCCTGGGTCCTGTTGGCAGACATCTCCGACCTGGAGGTCTGGACCCATGTTGCCCACCTGGCTCGTAAAAAGGAAATCCAGGAAAGGCACCATTTGCCCCTTTACTTCCTCCACATAATAGCTGCCATCTGACAATGCTTAGGAAACCTACCCAAGCCTGAGGAGGACTTATTAGACAAAAAGAAATTATGGTTAGATAATAAGGGGGAGGATTCAAATAAAGAAAAAGACCCTAAAGATTGCCCAGTAGCAGGTTTGACAGCCCTAAAAAAATAAAGAAAAAGACCCTAAAGATTGCCCAGTAGCAGATTCAACAGCCCTAAAAAAGACAATTGACCAAGTCAGACAAAAACCACCTGCTGGAGGCCTGCTCCAGCTGAGTCTGGGGCCTGAAGGGGTCAAGGTAACAGTGGCAGCAGAAATGACTATATCAGAAACTACAGTTGCAGTTCTAGTAGAGGCGGTGGACTGACCCGCTCGGGAGAGGTCAGACCGAATATCTTCTGAAAAAGAAGCCTTCCATAACCTTTATTTATAATTAGAAAGCTTACAATAACAGTAAAACATCAGACCATAAATCAAACCATAAGTTTGCACAATATTTCTCAGTGCACAATATTTTTCAGTAATCACAGTAAAAGGAAAGTAAAAAGCACAAAGTTCAATGATTAACCTTTTCTTAACATAGCCAAGCAATATCTTTATTATTTAATTTATAGCCTTGAGGTTTCTCAATATCTATTTTACCATAGAAATGTGAGACAGCCTGTCTTCATTTGCCCTTTAATTCTTTGAATTTAATATTTACAGGTCAGCATGTATATTTGAGAAAATTATTTTTCTCATCGGAACAGGAACAACCAACCTTTTTTATTTATTGTCTAGCCAATTTTCCAATTTATCTTTTTCCCCTCTCCATTTTGCTATCTCTTCCTGAAAGTTTTGTATTCTTTGAGTTATATTATTATTTTTTCTTTTTCAATATCCTTTATTATTTTGTTGTCATTTATCTTTAAGGGCTTTTTGAACCACTTTTTGTCTCTGTAAAAGAATAGGCAATTTTTCTTAAGAGGTCATACACCACCAGCTTTTTCCTGACCTAGCTAATCTTTTTAGTCAAGAGGGAATTTCTCTAAGCCAAGTAGTTTTTCCTTTATACCAAACTTTAGTCTCAATAGTTCCTCGTTCAGGGTTAAAATCATAAACTCCTGTAAACCCCTGTAAAAGGAAGCAGGGCATCTAGAGATTGCATGCTATCTTTTCCTTTTGGGGGAAATCAAGCCTTTTTATTAATCACAAATGCAGGTCCAAATGGGGTCATAGTCGTAGGAGGAAGTCATCTATCTTTATTAGGGGATTTAATCTGTGCTGCAATCCTGTACTCCAGTTTATAGTATTTGTTTTTTCTGGATCTCCCATTATTTCAGCCCATTTTTCCCTTATGATGCGATCATCATATGTGTCATTAGTCTTTCCCACTATGAATTCAGAATTTACTTTAAATTTGGGCTTTACGGTAACCACCGTATTTTTACTTTCATTTTGTTTCAGTAACATGACAGTTCTGCTAAAGGCAGAGATTTCCCTGGGTTTGTTTCCCATTCCATCATCAGAGTTGGTTATCGAAATGCTTAAAGAAGAGAAAGTTATACAAATTACAAAAACCAGGAGTAATTGGGGAAGGGATTTCCACCAAAAGAGCAGTGGCCATCGGCTTTCAGCTGGAACTTTTTCAGACAGCACTCTTGCCAAGAACCACAGAACTCTTGGAGCCACCAAACACCCATGAACAAAAATAACCTTCACCCCCCTTTTCTCCCCTACGAATCCTCATGGACTGAGGAAGACAAAGACCCCGATGTTAAAACCCAGATTTCAAAAAATTCCAAAGACTCCCAGATAAATCCTCCTCCCCATTCACTGCCAGCACCACCATCTGCATCACCTCCCCCCACAGCCATTGAACAGCTCTGTAATCTCAGGGATAATGGGAGCTACTTCCCCCAAGATCCTTAGCCACAATAGCCTCTAGACCCAAAAACCCTGCTTGTAGAAGCCTTCCCCGTTAACCTACAAATAACAAGACAACGCCCACCAGCTTGGTACCCCCTCCCAGCAGCAGACTTAAAAGAACTACACCAATCTGTCCATGAGGACGGGATCAATGCTCCATGGACCAAATCTATATTACAAACCTTTAATACTAACCTCCTAATCCCCCAGGACTGGAGAGATATCTGTCAATCCACCCTCCCCAGTCCATTATTTGTACAACGGGAGGCTTTATTTAGAGATGAATGCCTGATACAGGCTAAAAAGAATGACATACATAATCAAACAACTAAGACCACAAGGGCAAGATCCACCACCTGGATTCATAAATTGGAATTATGACCAACTGTTCGGTCAGGGCAATTTTTCCACAGGAATCCAACAGGCCGTGATTCCTGCCAGCTATTTTGAACAGGTCCACTTATGTGCACTACAGGCCTGGGACTGCCTAACCCCCTTGTCCACAGGGCCTGGAGAGACCTCTTCATTAACATTCCTAAAATAA
The DNA here is from genome assembly GCF_000622305.1 of Nannospalax galili. NCBI lineage: Eukaryota > Metazoa > Chordata > Mammalia > Rodentia > Spalacidae > Nannospalax > Nannospalax galili. The sequence continues at coordinate 85,442 of NW_008352271.1, read as the reverse complement.
AAACCAACTGAAACCCTCCCAGATTTTATACTAAGAGTACAGGCCAGTTTAGATAGAAAAATATAGGGTGGAGGTGGCAGCCAAAGTTTTACATGATAGGAGCTCATAGCATGCTTTATTTACACATAGTAGGGGGATCCTATTATCTGGCTATAGAGAAATGCCTAATTATCATATAGAAAAAACCTGGGGGCAGTTTATTGCAGGTAACTATGCCCAAGGTCATGTTCCAAATAAGGCCAGGCATCTGTGCTTGGAGACACTTTCCAGATAAGGTCAGGCAGAGAGCAGGAAGCCCCCAATGAGAAAGAGAGTCCTCCATACAGT
>NW_008352271.1:84144-84570 GCF_000622305.1 Nannospalax galili | reverse complement strand
TGGAATAATCTGAATCTGTGTTCCTGCCCATGGTCACTCATAATTGCTCCAGAATAAATTATCTCTTATTCCCATGGCTGTGAGAGCTGGGTTTTTGCATGGACAGAAGGAAAGGAATGTGCAAGGCTGAGGGGAGGGAAATGAAACACTGGACTGCCTTTGCTATTCTGGGAATGCAGGGCGAGTCTGCTCAAGATAAAGCCATGATCAGATCCCTATTGGGGGAGAGGGGCTTACCAGCTCTTGTGCAATGTGTCAAGTAGTTAACGACAGGTGAATGTCTAAGGAGCAGAGAAATAACACTGGATCCAAATGAAAATTAAGATGCATTTTAATACATCAGATGGAGATGTGTAGTTACACAACAGTTCAGTGGATTTGACTATATTGCTCAATCCATGTTGGTTTTGATTCATGCAGATGTGC
>NW_008352271.1:65439-83598 GCF_000622305.1 Nannospalax galili | reverse complement strand
CACTGGGCAGGTGGTTCCATGTTGTACAAGAAAGCAGTCTGAGCATGGGACAAGGGAGCAAGCCAGTAAGCAGTATTCCTCCATGGCCTGTGCTCCAGCTGCTGCCTCCAGGTTCTTGCCCTGAGTTCCTACCTTGGGCTTCCTCAGTGATGAACTGTGACCTGGGAGATGTGAGCCAAATAAACCCTTTCCTCCCCAAGTTGGTTTTGGTCAGAGTGTTTTGTCACAGCAATTGATGGCAAACTAGAACACTTAACTTTCCCCGTCACTTTATGCTGGGTGCTGTGAGCACCTGATTTGATGTTTTCTGTGTTGCTACTTGCTCTTTTACTTGGGAACCTCACCAGAAGAAATACTTCCCTGCCCAGGACCCTCAACCACTGTGAACTCTGCTGGCTGCTTTAACGGTATTTTCCCAATCAGTCTCAGGTGGATGTTTGTAAGCCTCTGATTTGATGATGCCTCCTTTCTGCTGCTATTTGTTCTTTCACTTGGAAGCCTCACATGAGGGGACTTGATGCTCTGCCCAGGAGTCTTCATCAGGTACACTGGCTGACTGCCTCAGTGAGGCTTCACTGGTAGATTTCTGATGGCATTTTGAGGATTCATTTTAATAATTTGCTATCCATCCATTGACCTACCTACCCACTACTTGCATACCTATAGAATTCTTGTCATCTATTCTTTTACTTTGGTTTGCTGTATAGTTAATAAACTCACTCATTCAAAACTAAAGGTACAGCTGTCACAGGTAATTTTTTGGACTACACAGAACACTTGGTCAAGAGAACAAACCTGAAAAAAACTTCTTTCAAGAATCAACGGCAGTTATAAATCATGCTAAAATTAAAAAAGAAAAAAAAAGCTGAATGTGGAGGCGCATGCCTTTAATCCCAGCAGAGGCAGGCGGATCTGTAAGTTCAAGGCCATCCTGGCCTACATAATGAGTTCCAGGTCAGCTACAGGAAGACCTTGTCTCAAAAAGACCAAAAAAAAAAAACAACCCATGCTAAAATTTTAATACTTCCATACATATACTTCTAAAAATACACATATGATGATTGAGGCATGCCAAAAAAGTCTTCTTGGCCAGGTGTGGTAGCACAAGCTTTTAATTCCAGTACTCAGGAGGCAGACCCAGGAGGACCTTTGATTTGCAGCCAGGCTTATCTATATAGGGAGTACAGGCCAGCCAGATTTACATAATGAGACCCTATCTCAACAACAACAAAAACTCAAGGTTAAGAAAAGAAAACTTGTTAACAATTGAGAGGTGCATTAATATCATTAGTCATGAGACCAGGTAACACTTCTTTTAAACATTTTCACCTTCCTTGAATACTGGAGGTGTGGTAGAGAACAGATAATTATCAAAATGAACACTGAGGGGGGAAAAAACCCCAGGAAAATAAACAGAATGATCAGAAACCAAAAAGAATATTCAAAGAAATAAGATTCTAACAACCACCTCAGTCAAAACCAATGGACACCTGAGGAGGCAATGCTGCATGGTTGGGCCCCAAGCTGGTACCTGACATTGATGTGGATGATTACACTACTGAAAGCAGATTGCCCTTGGGGCACCATATTTAGGCACAAAAACTATTGATAAAATTATACTTCAGGGTTGGACATGATGGTTCAGTGGTTAAGAGCACATGTTGCTCTTGTAAAGCACGTGGATTTGGTTCCCAACACCCAAATGGTGGCTAACAACCATCTGTAACACCAGATCCAGAGGATACAATGCCCTCTTCTGGCTTCCACAGGTACTGCATGCACAGCACAAAACATTCATTAAACATTTAAAACACACACACACAACCACCACCAACAGCAAAAAGCCTTCTAATCTCAAAGGGAATATGAGGTTTAGTTACTCTTCTCACTTCTGCAGCAAAATCTCTGGGAAGACGTGTTCTAAGAAGGGTTTATCCTGGCTTACATGTTCAGGGGACACATTCCATCATGGTAGGGAAGGCATGGTGAGAGCATCCGTCACATGGCATCCGTCAGTAGGAGTCAGAGCGCAAACAGGAATTTGGGCTCTCTATAAAACCTCAAGACCGGTCCCCCATGACCCACCTCCTCTATGAAGACTCCATTTCTGAAAAATTCCACAATATTCAAAAACAATGTCACAAGCCTGGGACCAAGTGTTCAAACACATGAAACTATGGATGACATCTTCAAATCACAATGTAACATTAATTCTAGACCCAAATATGAGTAAGCGGGGCCCAGAAACACAGAATTAGCTTACCTTAAACCACATATGCCTAGGTCATTATAGTGGTAGGACTTTTCCTGCTTTCTGTAGTAACAAAATAGTCATATAGGATGGCACATTTGAATACATTGGTGGCAACATCAGGGAGGCATACTGCATCAAAATGTGGAGATCTCTGTAATAGAATTTAGATGCTAATGATGACACTATTAGTCTATTGATGGGTAAAGAGGGGAAGGAACATTGGCTGTGATTCCCTAGAGAGCCATGTGGATCTCAGGAGTAGATTATTTAGTGTGAGTTAAGGTTGGAGTCCCCTTCCTTTTGGGTTTCTCTGGCTCATTTGTAAATGACAAGGTCTTGGAAGGATGAGAAACCATATATAAATGGTACCTCCAACTGCTTGCCTTGTTTCTTAGACAAGAATAAAATATGATTTTATGAAAATATGATGCTGTAATTAGTGTGTCATTAAGTGGCCACCACTCTTCCTGTTCAAATTCCACTGTGGCTAAAAGGAATTGTAGAGAATAAACAAGGCACCACCTCTTTAAGTTGCCATGGTCAAATTGTCAAGGTTTCATTCTACATCCTAAATGGTTAAGGATACAGTCAAGTGGAGATCTGAACATGATTAAGAGCACACATCCTATGGAATTCCAAAAGAAAGCAGGAGATGCAGCCACACAGAAGGTAAAGGTCATTAGAAATATAGAGTTCTTCTAGAGACATCTGAGAGATCTCTGGATGCTATCATGTGTTACTGAGGACATCCTTGTCCACAACTTGGGGCTTTGGTTTCCAGGCATCTCTAGGACTTGGGTGGGAACTGATGCTGCTTAATTTGGAGTGATTTCTACAAGTGTATCACTGTAGTAAAAGATTGTGTCTGACCTCAGAACTGTATGACCTAGCAGGCTGTATCATCCTACCAGTTCCAATATGTGATCTCTGCCCAGAATTTCTAAAGAGATAAGTGTTAGTGATGTGCCTAGATGCAGCCAATATCAGGGAGGATTTTTTTCATTTATAGTTAGTTTGGGGTGAGATTAATACCATACCCATTTATTGCATACAGAGTAAGCTTACACACATTCTGACTGCCAATGCTTGTGGCAAATACATCTTCTGTAAGAAGCACATTGAAGAGTAAATCCAACATGAAGAAACCTCTGACATCACACACTTACATGAATCACAACCTTAGGAAACACCTTGCACCCACTACCTGTACAGTAAGAATGAACATGCCTGGAAAAGAATTCCATAGCAATCAAATAGGAGAAATTTTAGCATGCACTATTTAGTAACATTTGACCAATAAAGCACTTGTAATTGAATGTTAATATTTTTGTGTGCATGCACTCATTCATGTTTGAGTGTGGTATGCGTGTGTTGGGGTGCTTCCTGGAGGTCAGAGGACAACCTCAGGTGTCATTCTTCACCTTCTACCTTGTTTAAATCAGGGTCTTTGTATTTCTCCAGCGTACAGCAGGCTCTATGGACTATAGGTGTCCAGGTATTATTCTGCTTCTGCCTCCTACAGCACTGTAGGTATGTTGGGATTGGGTGTGTGCACTACTGTGTCTTATATTACATGGATTCAAACCCTCAAGTTTTCAAAGTTGTGTTATGAGCTCTTTACTAACTTGGCCATCTCTCCATCCCAAATGTTTTTAGAATGTTCTTGACATTGTAAAGACTCAGAAAGAGCAGATTTTACTCGTGAAAAACACTGAGTTGTTTTAAACATGGATAAGGCCTTTTTTTTTTTTTTTTTCTACTCAAAGGACGTACAAGTCAATGTCAGAAAACATATCCTTTAGAAGGAAGAATTTTAGTAAAATTTTATCCTTTTACTGAAATCAGTCCTTTGTACAAGATTATGTAATGGCAGTCAATGCTTACGTTTACTTCCTGCATTTTTCTTTACTATTTTCAGCGTACTAGTGTATTGCCTTCATATATGCAACTGTACCTGTGTCATTCAATGTCTGTGGAGGTCGGAAGTCATCAGATTCTCCTGGAATTGGAGTTATGGATGGTTTTTAGCTGTCCTGTGGGTGCTGGGAGTCAAACCAAGGTCCTCTACAAGAGTAGCCAGTGCTCTTAAACACCGAGCCCTCTCTCCAGCCCCACCTCCTGAATTTTTAGATGAATAACGGGCAGACCTTTGAGTTTATTTTCAAGGACACAAATGACTGGAGAGGTCAACAGAATCATATTCAATATCTTAGTTATTTTTTTTTAATCTTCTTTGTGTGGTCCATTTCTTCTCTGATTTTATGTAAGATGGACTTTCATTTATTTAATCCTCAAAAACAGGTTTCAGAGCCATGACTGCACCCTCTGTAAACTCCTGTAAGGTGTTGAAGCTAGGACACATTCTGGCTATTCAGTTATAAATCTAGATGGAACCTTTAGGGGACATGTCTCAGTGCCAGAGCTTATCTTTTATTACATATAAGGGAAGAGGGTTTTACTGATGCTGGAATTTCGGGGACTAAGGTGAAAAATGGGAGCTCTTAGGCTTCAGTTTCCCCAACAACAGTATATGCTACAAAAACTTGTTTACAAAAGTAACTGGTTAATGATTAAGACAGAAAAAAAAGCATAATTATGGAAGGAAAATTAGTCATTTTATGTATAATAATGAAGTTACTTGAGGTACTTTGATGGCCATCTGTAGCTGTTTAAGTCAGGATCCCACTACAAAAGCTTAGGCAGCATTACCCTTCAGGCTCAGCCAGCTATCACTGGAGTTGAAGACCCAGCCTCATATTAGAGAATTTGAGTATGTCCCTCACTAGTGACTTCACTTATTTGCCGGGGGGTTGGGGGGGAGAGGCTGTTTTCTTTTAGAATTCCATTAACAGTATTCTTTTCCATTGGTATATATTACACCTATGGTAATTGCCCCCCCCCTTTTGAACCTTCTCTCATCTTTGGGTTTCTGTGACCTCGCAGATACTGATCAGTCCAGGAAGATAATTTTGAGGGCTCAAGTTATCAATTTGGGTTGTTGTTGCATTTATATTTGCTGGGTGTTTTGGACTGTCTTATTTTGCCAAAAAGTACAAAAGGGAAAATTTTAAAGGGATGCCTGGAGTAGACTGATTAGTGAAATAAGTAGTAATCATCTACACTTCCTAGACAAATATAATCCTTTACATACTGTAAGCTTTATATATATATTGTTCTTTTTGAGACAGGATTTCTCTGTAGCCCTATCTGGCCTGGAACTCACTATTTGGGCCAGGCTGGCCTTGAACTCACAGAAATCTGCCTGCCTCTGCCTCCCAAGTCCTGGGATTAAAGGTGTATGCCACCATGCCTGGCTTCCCTTTTATCTCACAAACCTCTTTGTAACTTCCAAAGAACTGTAGTAACAGGCTGAAACTTTCTTTCTTTTTTTTTTTTTTTTTTTAGACAGGGTGTCCCTATAGCACCAGCTGGCCTGGAACTCGCTATGTAGACCAGGCTGGCCTTGAACTTACAGAGATCTGCCTGCCCCTGGGGTACTGGGATTAAAGACGGGCACCACCATGCTCGACAGCTTTCTGGTTCTGTCATCACTTTTTCCTCTTTCCATTTTGGAACAGTCCACGTTAGGGCAATATTACCATACAAAAACCAATTTTATTTAAAAAGTAGTAGTCTTTTCTCTATAATCATTATATCTATACCTACATATCTATCATGTCTATATTTTTCATAAATAGTGTGCTTTCTCTTGCTTCTGAAAATGAGGAAAATACTTGATTTGATAATAGAATAGTAATGTCCCAATGAAGACACAAAATTTGCACGTGGGGATAGAGAGATGGATCAATGGCTAAAAGCACTGGCTACTCTTGCAGAAGACTTGGGTTCAGTTCCTAGTATCAACATGGTAGCTAACAACCATCTGTAACTCAAGTTTGAGGGGCTCCAACACCTTCTTCTGACTTCCACAGGCATTGTACAAGGGTGCACTTAAATATATGCAGGCAAAACACCAACACATTAAAAAAAATCATACAGGCTAAATATGTTAAGTGTGCTGCAGACATTTTTATTTCCACAATAAAATTAGTTTGTTTGACATTTAAGTCCCTTTATGACACTTAGAAATTGTTTTTGTAAAAAGGAATTTCTCTGGTGTACTACATATAGAGCACCAGACCAAATGCAAATTGTGTATCCTACAGAAGAACTTGGCCAATAGAAGATCACCACCCATCAATTCTGTTTCTCTACAACCCACCCTATTACCAGAAACTATGCAACAAAGAATGCTGGAGAGGAACAGAAACAACAGAAGATGTATGTGCCATGAAAGGGGCTCAGTAGATGAGCTCACAGTGGTGTTGATAGTCCAGCAATGTCTATGTGCAGGACAGAGAGACAAACAACCACAGCTGGTTGCCTTAGCACTTTCATTCTGGCAGAGAAGATCTGGAAAATTACTAGAGTTGCTGCTATTTAACCCATGTTGGAAGGCCAATGGAGTTGCAGTCTGTCACTGGAGGACTGTAGCAGCAACAGCAGCAGCCACAGGACCAGGCACACTCAGCAGAAAGAAGAAAACACATGAAGGCAGGAATCACTGCTTTTTACTCAGACAATTTTTATTAAAGTGCCAATCACATGTTCTACCTGTTCTCTCAATCAAAGCCTGACTCTAGATATTATAGACACATACATAAGTCAATTTGCCCTTTAAGTAGTGACAAACACATCATATGGTATCTATGCCTATCAGTGACAGGCACATACCCTCACAAGTGTGGACACTGTCACAGGCCTCTTACAAGCATCTCCAGGCAAGTGAGGAACAGAAAAAGCCACCAACAAGGCTTTCCCCCAACTCAGTGTTAACTGGCTATGACAAGGCTACTCATTTCACAAACACTGATGCACAGATCTCAACTAAAGGCAATCCAGGTGCAAAAGTACATCCCCCTAACTCACAAACCTACTGGGGCTAGTTAATATTTAAATGTATTATTAGTAGCTGGGTGTTGGGACATGCCTTTAACACCACCACCTGGGAGATGGAGGCATCCCACAACCATGAAGGCTATTGCCACTACCGTTGGTTACATGCTGAAACAGGATGGTCACTACTGAAGACATCACATGCTTGGGTTGCAGGGCATGGAAAAATGATGCTGTAGTAAGGTGGACACTTCCTCCATACTGGCTGGCTTGCATGGTGCCAGGTGCAATGCAGATGGCTCGGGGAGAATTGTCACCAACCATCCTGCTCAGCTACAAACACTGTGATCAGTACCAAGAGGACAGGGAGAATATGCCTCCTGGTGCAATAGTAGCACAACTACTGTTTGAGTCCAACAAGCAGCTTTCAGATTGGATTTAAAGCCCACTCCACAGGAGAAAGTTTGTGTCTGATATTATAGGCCAGGAATAAAACTTGCTGGATAGGTCATAGGCCCCAGAAGGTAGTAACTGCTATTGTTCTGTTAGGTGATATGATGTGCCTCTCAAATTTTCTTCTAAACACTTCAATTCATGCCTAATAGATCACTACTATGTCAGCTGCCATCCACCCTGGAAGGAAACTTCCTTTCACAATGGATGGTATACCACAAAGACTCAGAACCAATGATGAAGATCTGAGAAAAAGTCAGTATTGCTCTGGCACAGTGAACTAATGTGAGCCATAGATGATCACTTATATCCCTCTACCTGCCCCCAAGGATCTAGAAGCATTACCAAAAAATGTAAGAGCCAGAGGAGGGGTAGACTATTGTCTAGCAATTTCCTCAGAATTGACAGTCTCTCAAAGGGAGGCATGAGACTCAAGAAATAAAACAAGGTCTAGAAAACTTGAATTTACAAGATTCTCAAGGCCACTCCGCAAGGTTATAGAAGCAGCAAATAATTATGAAAAGAAATTCCCCAACTAAGCTGCCTGCCAATTATGCAAAGATCTCAGGATTGCAGCTTCCATGAGACATCACTTAGGCTGGATGGGCTTTTTGGTGATGCATCTGACTGTCCATGCTCCTGGAAGTAACCCCAATAAAATCATAGGTTCACCTAAGTGAATTTGGAGAGAATTACTTTTTTTCTGTCACCAGTTCCCTGTCTCAGGTGAGTAGACATTTTCTCCTCAGGAAAAGTCTCATACAATAGTGCTCTTAGGACTTCAATTCCTCAATCCTTGACCCTGTTGTTTATACTCTTAGAGATTTAGAGTGAGTTCTTATCCATAACTGAAGTGAACTCATAAAGTACTAACCACGTGGATTTTCTAGGAATTTTCTCCCATGGGTTATATATTGAAGGAACACTGTGTGTAAAACTGATCTCCCATGTTATTTCAGGAAGTTTACCAATTACAGGCATTGTTCACATTCACAGTGTTCTTTGTCACAATTTCCTCTTATAATTGTAAGGAACTATGAAATGTAAAGGTTTTCTTATTTTGTATTAACAGAGTTTTTCTCCAGTATGAATTTTTTTCATGTAATTTAAGATAAATGTACCACATGTAGGATTTACCAGATTGCTTTCATTCACTGGGCTTTGGTCCAATATGAATTTCCCACACACAAAAAAGATAACTGTGACATCTAAAGAATTTATCTCACTGTCTAAATTCATAGTTTTACTAAAATATGAATTCTTTCATGTAATTAAAGATGACTGTGACGTCTAAAGGCTTTTCCACACTGTTCATATCAACAGAGTTTTGTCTAGTATGAATTTTTTCATGTCTTTGAACATCACTGTGACATCTAAAGGCTTTGCCACATTGTTTACACTCATAGGGTTTTTCTCCAGTATGGATTCTTTCATGTCTTTGAAGATTACTGTAACGTCTAAAGGCTTTATGACACTGTTCACATTCATAGGCTTTTTCTTCAGTATGAATTTTTTCATGTAATTTAAGATTACTGTAATGTCTAAAGGCTTTGCCACATTGTTTACATTCATAGGGCTTTTCTCCAGTATGAATTTTTTCATGTAATTGAAGATAACTATGGCATCTAAAGGCTTTACCACATTGTCGACATTCATAGGGTTTTTCTCTAGTATGAATTTTTTCATGTCTTTGAAGGTCACTATAACATCTAAATGCTTTACCACATTCTTTACATTCATAGGGTTTTTCTCCGGTATGAATTTTTTCATGTCTTTGAAGATTACTGTGATCTGTAAAGGCCTTCCCACATTGTTTACATTCATAGGGTTTTTCTCCAGTATGAATTTTTTCATGTAATTTAACATTACTGTAATGTCTAAAGGCTTTACCACACTGTTTACATTCATATGGTTTTTCTCCAGTGTGAATTTTTTCATGTAATTGGAGATAACGTTGACATCTAAAGCCTTTTCCACACTGTTTACATTCATATGGTTTTTCTCCAGTATGAATTTTTTCATGTAATTGGAGTCGGCAGTGACGTCTAAAGGCTTTACCACAATACTTACATTCGTGGGGCTTTGCTACAGTATGAATTTTTTCATGTCTTTGAAGATGACTATGATTTGTAAAGGCTTTACCACACTTTTCACATTTATAGGGTTTTTCTCTAGTATGAGTTTTTTCATGTCTTTGAAGATCACTGTGACGTCTAAAGGCTTTAACACATAGTTTGCATTCATATGGTTTTTCTCCAGTATGACTTTTTTCATGTAACTGTAAGGAACCAGGAAATGTAAAGGCCTTACCACACTGTTTACATTCATATGGTTTTTCTCCAGTATGAATATTTTCATGCAATTTAAGATTACTGTGACGTCTAAAGGCTTTCCCACACTGTTTACATTCATAAGGTTTTTCTCCAGTATGAATTTTTTCATGTAATTGGAGATGGCTGTACCGTCTAAAAGCTTTATCACATTGTTTACAGGCATATGGTTTCTCTCCAGTATGTGTTTTTTCATGTCTTTGAAGATTACTATGTTGTTTAAAGGCTTTCCCACATTGTTTGCATTCATAGGGTTTCTCTCCCGTATGTGTTCTTTCATGTCTTTGAAGCTGACTATCATGTCTAAAGGCTTTACCACAATGTTTGCATTCATGAAGTATTCCTCCAGTATGAATTTTTTCATGTCTTTGAAGATTATTGTGATCTGTAAAGGTTTTACCACACTGCTTACATTCATAGAGTTTCTCTCCAGTATGTGTTCTTTCGTGCCTTTGAAGATGACTGTCATGTCTAAAGGCTTTACCACAGTGTTCACACTCATATGGTATTCCTCCGGTATGAATTTTTTCATGTCTTTGAAGATTACTGTGATCAATAAAGGCTTTACCACATTGTTTACAATCATACGGTTTTTCTCCGGTATGAATTTTTTTATGTAATTGAAGACTACTGTAGTGTCTAAAGGTCTTACCACACTGTTTACATTCATAGGGTTTTTCGCCAGTGTGAATTTTTTCATGTAAATGTAAAGAACTAAGAAATCTAAAGTTTTTACCACATTGTTTACATTCATAGGGTTTTTCACCACTATGAATTCTTTCATGTCCTCGAAGAGAAGTAGAAGAACTCAGCTGTTTCCCACATACATTACACTGATAATGCTTTCTTACAGTTTGAGTTCCTCCAGATGTACGAAGTGAACTGCCATCAGCAGAGGCCTTTCTATATTCTTTGCATTGACAGAGTTTTTTTTCAACGTGTGTTTCTTGATGTATTACCAACGAACTTGGAAAATCAAAATAATTTAAACTTGCTTTATATTCCAAAGGTTCATTCATAATATGAGTTTTCATATACCCTTGACAGTTTGGGAGAGAGTTAGAGTTCTGCAGCTTGTTTCCATACTCCTCATGCTCAAATGGTTTGTACTGAGAGTGAGAGGCAGGATGGTTATGAAAGGGTGAACACATGGAAACCTTCCCACACACTTTGCTTTCACATGGTGTTAGGCCACTAGAACTTTTCATGATCATATTGGCATTAGCTATCCAAGTGAAAGTTTCTCCATCCTGATGATCTTTACGCTCACAGAGTCTCTCGAACATGCAACTTCTATAAAAACAACAAGTATATTACTAAAAGTCAATTTATTACTGTTTATTACAAAGTGTAGGTCATATACTATTCCCAAAACCAGGTAAAATGTCTTCTACATATCTGAATGGTTTGAAACTAAACAGATTGATAATTCTACAATATGGCTCCCACAAAGCTATGACAAAAAGAGTGACATTTGTTAATGGGAGTTCCTAGTACTGTTTTTAAGTGAAATGCCCTGCAAACACTGAATAGCATTCTTAAATTGAGGTAAATGTTACATTTCCAAATGATAAAAGTAAATAAAGCAGTCCTTATATCTTCTGTTTACTTATTCATAAATGCCTATGTTAAAATACTTTAAATGGGAGGATGGAGAGATGGCTCAGCTGTTAAGCACAGTTGCTGCTCTTCCAGAGAACTAGAGTGTGGTTGCCAGCACCCAAGACAGGTAGCTCACAACTTCTTGCAATTCCAGGGCCATGAGTCCCAACAACTTCTTCAGACCTCAAGCACAAGCACACAGATTTGCAAAGACACACAGACACACAGGCAGGCAGGCAGGCACACACTCACACAAATAAATAATAAAATAAATCTTTTAAAAATTCAAAGAAACTTTGCTTTTACTTTTTCAAATTACCTTGGATTTTTTTCAGAACTTTTATAATGGTCTTTAGTAGTCTCATCTTCACATTTGTTTCCTAAAATTGTAGACAAAGGAAATTTATGATGAATTAGAAATTTCTGAAAAATTAGTTTGTAGCTTTAGTCTCTATGAACCATGCCTGATTTATACACCACATTCTTCCCTTTCATTATCCCAAATCACAGAAGAGCACTGATACCAAGAGACTCTTTTTCCTAATATATTAAGGGACGGTAAGATGATATTCTTACCTATAAAAGTGAAGTTCCTGCAGGTTTCCAGCATCACATCTCTGTAGAGATTCTTCTGAGAAGGATCCAGCAAAGCCCACTCTTCCTGAGTGAAGTTCACAGCAACATCTTCAAATGTCACAGAATCCTAAACATTGATAGACTCAATTGACAATAGGTTCACACAGTTCTGTGCTATCCACACATTTTGTTCAATGGCACAGAAGTTCTAATGCAAGCTTGGAGTGGTTCTGAAAGGACAGAGCACTGGAGGGACACTCCTCTCACTACTGTGCACAGGGCACAGGATGTGCTGCTGCTCTGCCTCAATTCTTTCTACAGAGTATGTCTACTTCCTGTCTTAAGAAAGTCTGACCCCTGATGTACAGAACAGAGGGCAATTACCATGCAAGGGTCTGCTTGCCCTTAGAAATTCTTATAATGTTTAAGTTTTGACAATTGAGGAGAGTTAACATTTTGGTACAGACTGCATGAATGTAAATGATAAATCACCTAGCATAAATGATTTAAACACTCTGGTACATTATGAACCATAATGAAAGTTTCATTCACATTCTGAAAGTTTATTAATTTATTCAGAACTCACAGAGGTACCTGTGACCCTGAATACTACTAGACATTGGTTGTAATGAGCTTCCCTGGTGGGCATAATTTCACAGATGCTGTCACAATTTATTAAACAGGGAAATGAGCCCATTTTATGTGCTTACAGAAGAGATAATGTATATGTTACAAGTGGTTTACTCAAGCACAATTTTAATCAAATAAGAAACATGATACATGCCCAATATTTAAAGATCCTAAAACAATAGTTTCTAAAATTTATGAGTAATGTCAAATGAGAATAGAGTAAGTGTAAAGGCAACAATGTACTTCAGAAAGAACTCAAATGCAGTCAGTCACGTTGACAGGTGTGTATAGTCACAACTGCATCAAAGAATGAGGCCGAATGTTCACTTGAGCCCAAGAGTCCAAATCAGCCTATGCAACACAGTAAAACATCCATCTCAGGAAGAAGATAGGGTGAGACGAAGGTTTGAAATGGGGAAGGGCAGGAAACAGTACAGGGACTCCAAAATTCGTGGTTTCATTTTACACTATAAGAAAGAAATCACGCTCCAAACAAGACTTCTTTGTACTAAACAAAAATTAGTTTTTGACAACTGGAGAGATGGCTAAGTGGTTAAGAGCACATATTGCTCTTCCAGCAGACCTGTGTTCAATTCCCAGCACCCTCATTAGGAGGCTTACAACAGCCTGTAACTCCAGCTCTAGGGAATCTGTGGGCACTGCACTCACATGCACAAACCCACATACATGGATACATAATTAATAATAATCAATCTGGGTGTGGTGGCACATGCCTTTAATCCTAGTACTCTGGCGGTGAAGCAAGCATATCTCTGTGAGATCAAGGCTAGCCTTGTCAACAAAGATACAAAGCGAGTTCCAGGCCAACTGAAGCTTCAGGGAGACTCTGCCTTAAAAAAAAAAAAAAGACCTAGGGGCTGGAGAGATGGTTCAGTGGTTAAGAACACTGACTGTCCTTGCAGAGGACCCAGGTACAAATCCCAGCACCCACATGGAAGCTAACAACTGTCTGTAACTCCAGTTCCAGGGGATCCAACAGCCTCTTCTGTCCTCCGCGGGCATTGCACTACACGGGTGCACTTACCTACATGCAGGGATAACATTCATACACATAAAATAAAAAAAATAAAATAAAATATTAAAAACAAAAACAAAGACTTAATAATATTTTCTTAATTTATTTTTTGAAACTGATCAGAGGCAGTCTAGCAACTGTTAAAATCAAAGAAAAACATGGTGATATTTTGCCTAAAACACTTCAAGGACTTCCAAAAATACAGTAAAGACAAAAGGCCAAAGTTAATTGCTGCATCTTAAAAATCCGATTTCAGAGTCCAGGGAGATGGCTCAGCAGGTAAAGGACTTACCACATAAGCTTGATGACCTGAATTTGATTCCAGAAGCCCACATAAAGGTCAAAAGAGAGAACACAGTACAAAAAGTTCTCCTCTGACAACTGTGACATGTACACACCCACATATATACACATTATACAAATAATAAAATTTTAAAACTTAAAAATTAGGCATCAACATTTTCAGCCTGACCCTTAGTGACCCATGACCTATTGTACACATCTTTAAACTCATTCCTAATGACAATGGTGCCTTATAAGATAAGTACTCTTAAACAAGTTAAGCTCTTCAATTTCAGTCTTAACGAAATGACATGAACTGCAGTAGTATGCCAGATATGGATTCTGATCTGAGAAAAATCACAGTTGGCCAGACCTTCACTTCCCCAGAAGACTTCTCCACAAGAAAAATACAAAGCTGGTACCTTTGTGAACATCACCTCCAAGTCAGTCCAACTTACCACTCAGGCACCCAATAGTTGGCTCCAAAATGAAACTGGGTTTCACTTTTCATGAGGCAGAATCCACTGCTGTAAATGGCATATCATGGCTTAGAGTATCGAGTCAAGTTCCTTTCGCATAACTGGGAAATGTGTTACATCTATATGTGCCTTTTCAATTAATACTATACATAATTAATTGGGACCTATGATGGGTCTTGCACCCTCCATTTGACCTGTGAGAAGGACTCACAACTTGTACAAATTTGAAACTCAGACCTTTTCAAGTGACTTTTCATGGGAAGATATCTAATCATACCAGAGAGGGCAACAACACTCAAAAGAAATGATTCCATCGAAGTCTAGATTAGTAATTTACTGCAGTTACTTACAGGACCATGGCTGACAGAAAGACAGCTCTACCATGGAAAACCCCCCTTAGCATGTGTAATGGCTCATAAAAGTTCCATCTAGAAAGGTTCCTGAACAACTCCCAGGGAAATTCTAGGGCAGTCACCATCTTCAAATCTTGTTTTAGGAGACTCTTTTGCTTTCTTTTTTCTTTTCTTTTCTTTTCTTTTTTTGGTCTTTTGAGACAGGGTCTCCTGCAGTCCCAGCTGGCCTGCAACTCACAGAGATCTGCCTGCCTCTCCCTCTGCCTCCCAAGTGCTGTATGTGTCTGTGTCTGTGTATGTGTTCCTTAGAGGCTAGAAGATGTCAGATTCTCTGGAACTGGAGTTATAAGCAGTTGTGAGCCCCAGACATGGCTGCTAGAAATGGAACTGCTGAGTCATCTCTCCAGCCTCCCAAGTTTACTTTTTGAGTATTTAAAAATCTATCTATTCCCTACATGAGAAAACACTAATTTAGAAGAAATACCTATGCAAAATTCCATCTGTTTCTCAGGTTCCTAGATTTTTTTTTTCTGGCCATTCTTCTGACATGTCCTCTGAGCCCCTTTTTGTATCCTTCTGTGCTTTTGATGACTTCTAACACAAAGGGACAAAGGTGTAATGGGGCAGAGGCAGGCACTTGTTTAGCCCGTTCTACAGGGATCTTACACTGCTCAAAGGCCTCATCAGCCTTTTTCCCCTCACAGGGCATTCCTCTATTATCAATTTATGTAAAGAAAGGGTAACTTCAGGAGGAAGGGGTACAAAAAACCAATACCCTAGAAGTCCAGTAGCTGTTTAACATATACAAACACGGGGTGTTATAGGATTTTCCCAATAACTTTGCAGGGTATCATAAGCATTTTATCCAACCATAACATGGCCCAGAATTTACAAGTGTGTCCCAGTCCTTGTACCCTGTGTGACTTGATCTCCCATCATTCCTTGAAGAGCCACTGTATGTCTTTTAGATGCTTTTCCAAACCTGTAAAACACTCGATTTTACTGCTATTTCATCTATGTAAGGAAACTTTTCCATAGATGAAAGGCTGGATAGTGAAGCAAGGTACTGACATGGCACCCTATGATAAGTACTCAACGATGGGGACATATACAGCTAGCAATTGCTGTGCTAGTGCTGTGTGCTCAATTCCTCCTTGCAATGACTCATATAAAAACTCCACGGCAATTGTTTGCTAAGGACCTTTTAGCCAAAGTCTCCAGCTAAAGACATATATCAGTTGTTCAGTCAAAAGAACAGTGTTGGGTACAATGGCACAGATGGAGGATGGCACCTCTAAAAGCCCTCCACAACCCAGCCATTTTCTTTGTGTGTGTGGTCACAGCAGCAGGACCCTTAAATCTACAAGAATTAAAGCTGTTGTTTCAGTGAAGGGCAGAGCTTCTTAACTTTCTGCACTTACATCTTTTTGAATGTGAAAATTTACTCTACTCCATGTATTTAAGTATATAAATCAAACAATATTGATAATCATAAGGAAAATTATTTTGAAAAACTTCTTTGTATATGTGTCATTTTATGGGTTATTAATGATGAAAGCAAATTTGCACACCAATGAGCTACTTGTGCTGTGAATTTGATAGAGCGGGATGTACTGTCAAAGTTTTTCATATTTCACAGATATTTTGATTTTAAGATGGTTTATACTTTGTATAAAAATGTAGCATAAATTGCAGAAGTATGTTCATGGCTATTTCAAACACTGCTATAAACTCTACCCTAATTTCAAGCAAAAATTCACTCAATATTTTTTTTAACTAATACTCAAGAACTCGTCATAATTTTTTTGAAGGCAGGAGCTAATTTTATAGCCCAGGCTGGCCTTGAGCTCTCTATGTAGCCCAGGGCAGCCTCAAACTTGTAGCATTTCTACTGCCTCTGCCTTTTGGATATTGAGATTAAGGTGTCAGCCACCATACTCAGTTCAAAGAGATTATTTGTTTGGGACTGGATCTCCTGTACCCCCAGCTGGCATGGAAATCACTCTGTAGACTAGCCAGGCTAGCCTCCACCTTACAGAGATCTTCCTGCCTTTGCCTCCTGAGTTCTGGAATTAAAGGCATGAATGACCACATCTGGATTCAAAGAGAATTTTAAAATAAAAGATTCTAATACAGTACAATCCTGATATACTTATTTGAAATTTACATGCT
Organism: Nannospalax galili; assembly: GCF_000622305.1. Lineage (NCBI taxonomy): Eukaryota > Metazoa > Chordata > Mammalia > Rodentia > Spalacidae > Nannospalax > Nannospalax galili. The sequence continues at coordinate 66,535 of NW_008352271.1, read as the reverse complement.
AAAGAATGGCAGTAGGAAAACATCGTCTATGTTTAACTAAAAACATAATAGTCTAGATGTGAATGGAAGTGTTTCATGCAGCATCTGCTAAACAGCTGCAGAGTGCAATGGCATGCTGGATGCAAAGAGCTCACATTCTGTGTTAACAAACAAAGCTGCCATGGTATCACATGCAGCAATAGCACTGGTGAGAACTGTGATGGCTCACAGTCATGTTTGATTATGAGTGTATGATCATTGCATGTTCAGAAACCTTTCATTATCATCCAATTTTTTAACACATTATGGAATGAAAATTTGAATCCGGGTAGAAACCAAGAAAGAAATTAAAAAATTCTTTGAATTGAATGAAAATGAAAACACAACATACCAAAATCTATGGGGTACAATGAAGGCAATTCCAAGAGGAGAATTTATTGCTAAATGCCTACATCAGAAAATGAGAAACATCTCATATAAATAACTAGACACCTGTGAAAGAATTAGAAAGCCAAAAACAATATGTAAAAAGAGCGGAAGGCAAGAGATAATTAAAATCAAGGCTGAAATTAATGAAACAAAGAAAACAATAGAAAGAATCAATGAAACAAAGACTTGGTTCTTTGAAAAGATTAACAAAACTGATAAACCTTTAGTGAAATAAACCAAAAGAAAGAAAGGACCCAAATTAATAAACTCAGAGATGAAAAGGGAAGCATTACAACAGGCCCTGGGGAAATTCAGAAAACTATAAGGATATACTTAAAAATCCGTATTTCACAAAATTGGAAAATCTAAAAGAAATAGGTACATTTCTAGACATGTGCAGCCTACCAAAGTTATATCAAAATGGCATAATTTAAACAGACCAATAACAACCTACAAATGCAGTAATTAAAATTTTCCAAAGTAAATAGACCCAAGTACCAGATGTTAGTAGCACAGAATTTGACCAACCTTCAAAAAAGTACAAATACCAATACACCTGACATTATTCCAGAAATAGAAAACAAAGGCACTCTCTCAAATACTTACTATGAAGCCAGTATTATTACTCTAGCAGCAAACCAGAGAAAGACCCAACCCTCACTCCCACCAAAAAAAAAATACATACATA
>NW_008352271.1:47217-65407 GCF_000622305.1 Nannospalax galili | reverse complement strand
AACTCTCAATAAAATACTGGCAAAGAAAATGCAAGAACACATAAAAAGTACCATCCACCCACAATCTAGTCAACTTCATCCCAGAGACACAGACATGGCTCAACATATGTAAACCAATAAATGTAATCCAGTGCTTAAAATAGTTTCAGACTAAAACCACATGTTTGTCTTGTTACCTGTAGAAGAGGCCTTTGACAAAATCCAACAGCCCTTCACGATAAAGGTCATGGAGAATCTAGGGATACAGAGAACATATCTGAACATAATAAATATATGTTCAATATACAACAGCCCACAGTCAACACTATACTAAATGAGAAAGGTTCAAAGCATTCCCAATAAAATCAGGAAAAACACAAGGATGTCCACTCTTTCCGTTCTTCTTCAATGCAATACTTGACATCTTAGCTAGATCAATAAGACAAATGATGGAGATAAAGGGGATACGGATTGGAAAGCAAGAAATCAAAGTATCCTTATTGACAGATGATAATTCTCTATACATAAACTGCCCTAAAGACTCCTCCAAAAACTCCAAGGGCTGATAAACACATTCAGAAAAGTAGCAGGACTTAAAATTAACACATAAATATCAGTAGCCTTCCTATATACCAAACATACTAAGAAAGAAATTTGGGAAGTGGTCCCATTTACGGTAGCCTCAAAACATGACATCTTGGAATAAATCTAACAAAGGCAGGGAAGAACTTGTATAATAAAAACCTTAAGACACTGAAGAAAGAAGTTGAAGAAGCTATCAGAAGATGGAAGGCCCTCCTATGTTCATGGATTGGTAGGATTAAAACTGTGAAAAAGGCCACTCTACCAAAAGCAATCTAAAGATTCAATGCAATCACAATTAAAATTCCAAAACAATTCTTCACAGAATGGAAAAAAATAATCTCAAATTTCATTGGGAAGCACATAAATATCAGACAGCCAAAATAATCCTGAACAATAAAACAACTGACTGAGGCATTACCATCTCTGATCTCAAATTATACTACAGAGTTATAGTAATAAAAAACAGCATAGCACTGGCATAAAAACAGATACACTGATCATGGAATAGAAGTGAGGATCCAGGTTTGAGCCCACACATTTACCACTACCTGATTTTTGACAAAGGGGCCAAAAACACATACTGGAGAAAAGACATCATGTTCAAGAACTGGTGCTGGTCAAACTGAATCATTACATGGGGAGGAATGAATCTAGAGCCCTATTTCTCATCAAACACAAATGGATCAACTCCAAATGGATCAAGGACCTCAACACAAAACCTGAAAGCATGAATCTGATAGAGGGGAAAATAGGGAATACACTGCAACTTACAGGCACTAGAAAGGACTTTCAGAACAAGACTCCTATAGCACAGTCACAACAATTGACAAATGGGACCTCATGAAATGAAAGACTTCTGCACAGCAAAAGATATCATTATTCAAATGAAGAGGAAACCTCTAGAATGGGAAAAAGTTTGTTACCACCTATATGTTTGACAGAGGGTTCACATCTAGAATACATAACCTTACAGGCACTAGAAAGGACTTTCAGAACAAGACTCCTATAGCACAGTCACAACAATTGACAAATGGGACCTCATGAAATGAAAGACTTCTGCACAGCAAAAGATATCATTATTCAAATGAAGAGGAAACCTCTAGAATGGGAAAAAGTTTGTTACCACCTATATGTTTGACAGAGGGTTCACATCTAGAATACATAACTAAAAAAATAAATAAATAAAAATAAACAACCCAATTAAAAATTGGAGCAAGGAATTGAACAGGAAGTTTTACAAAGATGAAACACAAATGGCTGAGAAATGTGTAAAAATTTTTCAAAATTTTTAGCCACCAGGAAAATGAAAATTAAGATGACTTTAATATTTCATCTCACCCCAGTCAGAATGGCTAAGTTCCAAAACAAAAAATGATGACAAATGCTAGGGAGGATGTGGGGAAAAGTTAACACTTTGGGAGGGAGTAACTGTTGGGGACTCCTGCTGTGTAAAGTAGCAGTCTCTCCATTTCCAGATAGCCCATGGGCTCGGCATTCATATGCAGAGACTCCTTTTATCAACAGGGTGCCTTCCTAACATCTTCCTGACTCATCTTTGAAGTAGCCGTCACAGAAACATGGCCTCTGGCTCTGAAACTGCCAGGTTTTCCTGTGTGATTTTTCAGGCACTGTCTGACAGCCTGGCAGGAGCCCACCACCACATGTAAATGAGGCATCCTAAAAGCATCTACCAACTAAAGCTTTGCCACTACCCCCACAGTATAAGTATCCTGGTTTTCCCTCAATAAATCAGAGCTGAATCACTAAGACCTGGAGCCGAGCTGAGTCACTGAATAAAGGAGCTGTGCCACTGAGTCTGACTGAGCTGAGTTCTGTGTCTTACTGCCTACGATCCAGTCTCTCCGGAGAGGGCTGTCTCTTCATAAACGACTCACGGAGACCCTGTTTTCGCCATCCCGCACCTCCCCTCGTGACCCGGCAGCTGACGGATCTCGAACCCAGAGGGAGTGCTCGGTAGATTGGGACGGAACCCGCCTGGAAACGCAGCGATCAGTAGAGTCGCCAGCATCCAGTAGTCGTGGAGAGCCTCAGCGACGTGGTGTGGGACCGCCACACCCCAGTGGCACGCAGGAGACCAGCGCCACGCCCAGCAGCTGGCACTCCGAGATCCCTGCGACCCCATATCTGGCGCCCAACGTGAGAGCCTCTGAACTCTGCGCCAGCTAGCAGCTGGTGCCCCCTGAAATGCAGGATTCGTGAGTATCTCTCCCACCAGGAGAGCAACACAAATCTCTTCTAATTTCCTCCTTTTGTTTCCGGTCTAAAGTCTTCGCATGAGGACATTACAGTACTGGAGGCAGTGCAAACTAGTGCAGCCACTATGGAAATCAATGTGGCAAGTCTTCAAAAAGCTAAAAATATATCTCCCACATGATCTAATATACCACACTTAGGAATATATCCAAAGGACTCTATCCTATGGAAGATACTTGTTCATCTATGTTCATTGCTGCTCTATTCACAATAGTTGTGAAATGGAAACAACCTAGATGACTATCGACTGATGAATAGACAATGAAATTATATGCATTTACATATGGAATGTTATGGAGCTCTTAAGAGAAAAGAAATTATGAAATTCACAGGAAATGGATGGAACTAGATACAATCATTCTGAGTGAGGTAACCCAAACCAAGAAAGACAAATTCCCCACGTTCTCTTTCATAAGTGGATGTGAATCCTTCGATATGCATGTTTCAATTGTAAAATCCATAGAGGCCAAGAAACTAGTAAATGGCCACAGAAAGGGGAATAATGGAGTAGGAAGGGTTAAAGGAGGTGGAGAATGGAAGGGCAGTGAAAAGGAGGGAGCAGGGGAGGGACAACTCACATTAAAACCCTTTAGAAAAAGTCATATGGCCCAGTATGCTGGGACAAGACTTTAATCCCAGCACTTGGCAGGATGAGGTGGGAGGGGAGCGTAGAGGGAATTGGATCACTGTGAGACCAGGTGTAGTCTACACAGTTAGTTCCAGGCCAGCTGGGGAGACAGGAAGACCCTGCCTCAAAAAAACCAAAAAAAAACAAAACAAAACTTCACATCATATAGAAACCAACCACTATAGAATTTTCTTAAAATTAATACATATATAAAAAGCAATAAAAGGAGTTAGGTATAACAGGAAGAAACCACAGGCTAGAAAAGAAAAAGTCCAATGCCAGGAGCGGACTGTCTTTGGAAGCTGTTAACAAGGGGTCCCATGGCCTCTCAAACAACACTGACAATTGCCCAGGCTCTTGGTTACCCACCAGAACTTGACAGTGAGACCCTATTGCTGAAAAGACAATACATACACATGATGTGGAACAAACTAGGAGAAATCAAGCTGTTAATGACTTCAAAGCTTCATCTCTACTGACCAGCTTTCATAGTGCCGGAAGGTGCTATGCATGCTACCAGAAGAGAGGGGTGATCATCAACTTTGCCCTGCCATGAATCCTAGGTGCTACAACAACTGGCCTGGCAAGATATGCCCACTGGTGCAATGGTGGTGCAAGTGTTACGGGAGTGATGAACCACTTTCTGATTGAATTTGAAGTCCATTTCACATGGAACCCACATCTGACATTGATGCCAGGCATAGGAATCTGTGGCTAGACAGGTCACAGGTCACTGGGGAGAGTCTAGGAATATTATTCTGCTAAATAAACATAGTATTAAACCAAATCCTAATGACTTATTGTTATACTCATAGATTAATGAATGCATCTGTTAGCTCTCATCAGTGGAGCTTCCTCAGGTAGCAGATGGTGATTAACACAGAGACCCACAAACTGGTCAACATACAGAGTCTAAGAGGCTGTAGACTGATTACCCATGAATAGGACATCTATATCAGACCTTGGCCTCCCAAAGCTCAGTGATCATTATGTAAGAAAGGCCTGAAAGGTTGTAAGAGCCACGAGTGGTAGATGGCCACACACAGTTTTCCAGACAGCTTGGCAGTTACTCATATGGTGTCACAGCAGTTGTGACAACATGTACAATTCCACATAAGCTTAAGCCAGACAAAATCCCAGCACAGAAATGGGGAAGTAGACAGAAAACCCCAACCCTAGCTGAGGAACTCCTGACAACCATTAGCTGCTGGGAAGCAAGAGTCCATCTTCTTTAAAGTAGTGACTCTGGATAGGTAAAGCAGCCTTCAGTGGATACACTAGGGACACAAGTTTGGCTTTAACAGGCCTTTAAAAAAAGGAGAAAAAAAATACATAACGGAGTGTATGAAGTTGAGCAGGGAGTGGTAAGGGCGAATTGAACATAGGGGCAGGGACCTAAATATGACCAAGTATGAAATCTGCAAATATCCAATTAAAAAAGAGAAAGAAATCTTTTATTACTTTGTAATTAAAGTTAAATAGATCACTAACTTCCTTTACAAAAAAACCCAAAATTAAATAGAGGATAGATAGTAAAGGAGGGTATAAAGTTGGGGAGAAAGTGTGGAGGGGCTGAAGGAAGGGAGGGGCCCTGAAAGTGATAAAAGTAATATTGCATGGGTCTGGTGAGCTGGGCACTGGGCAAGAAAGTCAGCATCTACTCTTCTCACACAGCCTATGATGCTGTACCCCAAGGTGTCAACAACTGGTTGGCCAAAGGACTTGGTTTGATGATTGTCTCCCGATTGGCTGGTTCCTCCAATGGGCGGGGCCTGACACAAGCAGGAAGTAGGAAGGGAAGCCAGGAGCCACAGGCAGAGCGTGATGGTGTAGGAAACTCACAGCCAGCGCAGCAACTCAAAGACAGAATGGACCGACTCCCTGTGGACCTGGGGCCAGATCGCTGGCCCCAGAGGCAGGAACGAAAGCTAGCGGGGACTATGGGCGTGGCACAGTCTGATAAGGAGAGCTCTGAGTTCCTGTGGCGAGGGGCTAGGCACTGGGTACTCATTCCTTTGTAAGTTAATAAATACACATAAAATATACTATATGCTTTCTGTGATCGTGCAGGAGACCCAGAGAGAATTCGAGCCACAATGATGAGGAACAAAGAAGGATCAGTGTGAACTACACTCAGAAGGCTCTGATGCAGGTGGTGGCTTTCCTTTCCCAGAACAGTCAACTTTATCAGAAAACTGAAATTCTGTTACTGGAGAAGCCATTGCTTCTGCATACTGGCATGGGACGGTTATGTACACTGGATCAATCTGTTTCCCTGGCAACAATGATAGAGTGAATCGAAAGACACATAAAACTTTCCCATCTTCTCTTAGCTCTTGGAATAGGAAAGACCTTGAGGTCCCCAGTCAAAGTTGTGGCCCTGTGTGCTGGTTTTGGGAGCAGCGTTCTGCAAGAAGTAGAGGCTGACCTTTACCTCACAGGCGAGATGTCCCATCATGATGTTCTGGATGCTGCTTCCAAAGGAATAAATGTCCTCCTTTGTGAACATAGCAACACTGAATGAGGCTTGCTTTCTTACCTTCAAGAAATGCTGGGTGCTCACTTGGACAATAAGATTAATATTATCCTATCTGAGACAGACAGGGACCCTCTTTGTGTGGTTTAAAATACACAGAAATGTCAGGGGGACACAAGCTGCACATCATTTGGTTGAAAACATGAAGGCATAGCCTGCATTGCTGGTGTGGCTACTCTTCTGCAAAAGTGTCTTGGAATGATTTATCGCTGTTATTAATCTGGTTCGTGAGATAGTATAGCTTATAAGGTAAAATCTACAGAGTAACTAACACATTAAAGACAAATATTCATTATAAACTCTTGGGAAAGGTAAATAAAATGTTTACTTAACATTCTTGGGAAATACATAGGTATGTCAATCTCAAAAAAAAAAAAAAAAAAACTGTATGATGTGTACAGATGAAGGCTATTTACAAGAAACAGTGCCAGACAGAAGAAACATCCCTTTGAGTTGTTTGTCAGAGTAGTCCAAGAAACTCCCAAAATAACACACACTATTGCCATAGCACTTGATTACTTCCAGAACTTGAAGGTAAGACCCTGTTGCTGAAGACAGGACATACTTTGGACACAGGTCCATAGAGTAATGGAGCTGGAACTGACCTGGAGGCCTCCGTCCTGAAGACTAGCTCTCATAGTTTCAGAGGATACTATATAAGCTACTAAGGGAGAAAGAACAATCAATGGTTCAACCTCAGCTATAAAGCCTAATTACCAGAACAATGACTGGTAAGCAAACTACCTCTATGAGTACAGTAGTGGCACTTTTATCTTGGGGATAATCAACAGCTATTTAATTGAACTTAAAGTCCACTCAAGGGACTGGAGAGATGACTCAGTGGTTAAGAGCGCCTGCTGCTCTTGCAGAAGACCATGATTCAATTCCCATGACCCATATGGTGGATAACAACCACCTATAACACCAGCTCCAGGGAATATATCACCCTCTTCTGACCTCCATGGGCACTGCACGACACAGGTGCACTTGCATAATGCAGGCAATACATGCATACAAATAAAATTTTAAAATATTTTTTTTATTTTTTTAAAGAAGCCTACTCAATGGGAGGAAACTCATGCATGGTACTATAAACACAGTCAAATACACATGGCTGGAATGCTTTATAAATCCTAGAGAAAATCCAGTGTTTGTCATATCCCAAGACAAATGTAATTTTTTACTGTATGCTAAATATGGATCCTTATATTACAGACAAGTATACAGATGGAGACTATTACAGAATTCTACAACTGATTGCACAATGAGAAACAGTGCCAGACAGAAGAAGTGTCTGTCAGATACCGAGCCCTAAGTGATACTTCTATAATGGAACCTTTGCTCCTAAGGCCCTGGGAACATAGCAGAACAGGGAACAGAGAGAATACTAATGCGTATCTCAACTCACCAGGTAGGTTTCCTCATGCACACAGAAGGCCACAACTGCTCTTATTCTTAGAGAATAAGAGACTGCAGAGTGTATGTCCCTGCATAGAACTCCTATATTAAATCTCCCCCCCGCCCCCCACCCCGTGCTCAGGGACCATTGCAGAAGAGGGGATGGGAAGACTGTAAGAGCCAGGGGTGGTATGTGAACTTAAGGAAATAGTCTTCCAGGGTTCTGGGAACTTGCTCATGTGAACTTACAGCAATGGTGACAAGACCTGCAGAAGACCCATGCAAACTCAAACCAGACAAATCCAGCATAAAACTGAGGAAATGGGCAGGAGCCTCCAACCTTAGCTGAGGAACTATTGGCAACTGACCACTGCAGGGTGAGAAGAGCTGATCTTGTTTAAGAGAATGATGCTAGGTAGGCTGAATAGGCTGCAGTATATGAACTCACACAGAGGACATCTGGGAAAACAAACTTCACTTGATGGGCCTTAACATATATGACAAAAATGCATGAAATCCAGTGGGGGGGGGGCTATGAGGGTTGTAGATAGGGGAGTATAAATATAATTAAGATGTTTTGTATGAAATGAAATAATTCAATTAAAAATGTACATTGAAAAAAGTATTGATCCAGTGAAATTCTGGATCAATAAAATTATAAAACACATACGCACACACACAAATGTTCAGGGCCTCTGAGTACTCTCTGACTCATGTGCTGCTTTCTTACAGCGGATTTCTTTCTCATCTATACTGTTCCTTTGCTTTTGAACACTTTCCTCCTACTTTGTGATCTGTGTGGGCTTTTCTTTCATTCTGAAATAAGAGGCCATGAACTTGGAAACTGAGCTCAGACCCTGACAGCCCTAACATAAGCAGTGTTGGGAAGAAAATTCAAGCATGAATGGGAATGGCAGAAATGAAGAGAGGAAATGTCAGTCACTTAACCCTCCACATTAGGAAATGGGAGAAATGCACAGGAAAATGGCAGAAAATGAAATTACAAACAGGAAATCAATAGACAACAGCAACAATCACCACACTGATTCTGCAAAACATCAATAAAAAACCCTCAGACACAGTGGCTCATACTTGTAATATCAGTACTCTAGGCCATGACTTCTAGGCCAGATTCGTAAACACAAACAGACAAACACACATATATGTATGTATACACATACATATATGTATGTATATGCATATTAGTAAAACTGAAACCCACGGCTAAGAAAAGACACAAACATTACTTATTAGAGGGCCCATTATTAAGATGGATATTAAAAGGACCAGGAAGTAGGTATTTTTCTCATTCCTGTGGCAAAACACCTAACAAAAAACTCAAAAAGATAAGAGATGAAGACTATATTTTGGCTGAAATTTTAAGAAGGGACACAGCTCACCTGGGTGGGGAAGCATGGCTAACTGTTTATACAGCTCACCAATCAGAAAGCAGGCTGTGAGAGGAGCAGAGGAAGATCCATTAAATTAGACAGACCCATTGCGATGACAGTCTCTGGACCTCCTGAAGCAGGCACTCACCTCTCCTGCAGTTTTAGCTCTCTCTGTCCATAAATAAACCCCTTCCTCACAGGCTCTTGGACAATGCTGTCACTAGGACAGAGTGTCAAGCCCATAATGACTATCAGGATAAGCACAGGCCGAAGCCTAACCTCAGCCTTTTGGGATCTTTCCTTCACATTAAGCCAGAGAATTATGTCAGTCTTAAAAACCTCTTGGTTGGGGGGAGAGGGGGAGAGTCTGGCAAGCTGTTTGGACCTGGCATTATCAAATCAGGTTCATATCTCTAATTGCAATCAAGCTGCAGGACCCAATTCCTTTGAGGAAGAATGAGAAGGGACACAGGCAGATAGGGAAAGTCAGCGGTCAGAGCAAGTTCCTTAGGATGGCAACAACTTGTTTCTAGGAGACATTCTGGTGGAGAGTGGCAGGAAAGAAGAGCCCACTGGGAGAGGACATCCAAGCAGGACCAATAAGGAGAAAGGGAAGGGAGGATCCAGTGACCATAAAAGACCCCGGTCTGTTCAGTGGGACTCTCAGCTCCGGGACTCTTCCCTTTCTAAAAGGGAGACGTTTGCTGACTTCAGTAAAGCTGTTTCTGCTGCTTTTTTCATGTTTTGGTTTTCTGTCTCCCAGTCAATCCTTCGCCTGTCTCATGAATGAACTTGCCTATTCCACTGATGACCATCCCACCCGTCACACCATGGATTCATCTGGCCTCCTACAGAAGTTCACGAGTACTACTCCTGTGAGCCTCTTGGAGCGCTCCATCAACTCGCTGAGGAGAATCAGGTGAAATCCACCCTCACAAACCTCCAGAGCCTAATGAATAGACAAGACTCTCTCACCTTTCTGGGTCAAACAAATTTAAATTTCATGTTGTTTCTTTTATCCACTCCATGTCCTACAGAACACAACAACCCCATTGAGGGAATTCATCCTGACCCTGTTACACCATGGACACATCTGAAACTATGCCTGAACCGAGGTTAAACATTCCTAAAAGTTACAACTCACATCTTTACTGCAGTTTCAAAGGCTGCCTACCTGCTCTCAGAACAATGGTAACAACATTGCTGGACTCCGTACTGGGTTTGGTTATCTTAACTGCCTGATTCCTATTGTCAGACTCCTTACCTGCCATATGAAAATCCCATTACTGTGTCACTTTTAACCATTCCACATTCTGTTATTCCTGATCCTGCCTGAAACATCATCTTACCACCTTCTTCTCCAAGAGTCTACAATGTCGTCAGTCACCACAACTAAACCCTCATGGAAGACTGCAGATTTGACTGCTCTTACATCCTAATTGGACTGTCGTCTACCCAGCCAGTCCAAGAAAATGGACTCTAGAACTGGAGAGATGGATCAGTAGTTAAGAGCACATATTGCTCTTACAGAGGACCACAGTTCTTTTATGAGTTGGCGAATAAACATCCTTAACTCCAGTTCCAGGTATCTGATGTCCTCTTCTGATCTCTGTGGACATTGCATGCATATAGTGCACTTATATACATGAAAACAAAACACTCATACATGTAAAATGAAAATAGGATATTTTTAATAGACTCAATGAACAGTCGTCCCCCAGAACCATTTCCAATGGACCCCTATCTTACTGCACTTATCACCCTTCAAAACACCCATGGAAATTGATAATCACAAATTCAGCTTCCTGAATCTCCTCACTCCAGTTGTAAGCAGTTTGATCAGATGCTGGCCACATAAGCCAGGCTTCCATTTTAAAGCCACAAGCCATAAGGAAATGGATGTTCTCATGGGGAACCTTTAGTCATGCACCCTCTCTCTTCTGTAACACAGAAAAGAACAAACTATCTTTAATGAACCCAGTTCCAAGACAAAATACAAAGCTCACAGGTAGTTTACTTCTAGCACAACTGATACAATGCTAAAAAAACCCCCTCAATTTGAGGTACAAGAAAAATGGTCACCTGTAAAGTGTTCATCACATAAACATAAGGATAAGAAACTGGATTCCATGGACTAAGCAAAAAGCTGGTCACAGCACACATGCCTCCAATCCCAGTGGTGAGGAGGTGGAGGCTACAGGAAACATGCTGGGATGCTGGTCTAAGGGAACTGGTGAACTCCTTGTTCAGTGAGAGAGCCTGTCTCGATAAAGAAGGTGGGGCGGGGGGGCATCAAGAGAGCTCAGTGGGTAAAAGTACTTGCCTGGCAAGCTTAGAAAATTTAGTTCAATCCACAAAACCCACATAAACGTGAAAGGAGAGAAATGGCTCCACAAAGTTGTCCTCAGTCCTTCACAAATATGTCATGGCAAATGTGAGGCCATCCACACACATGATATCCAATAAGGAGGAAAGTTACATGGAATCACTCAGTGTTGACCTCTGGCCTCCAAAAACATATGGACACATTGACACATACCTGAATTCAGATGAACACATACACAAGTACAAACACAAAAATTCAATCAGCTCTGAGAATCTGCTTTGAGTGCTGAACTCTCTCCCTGGAAAGAACATAACATTCTCAGAAAGCTCTTCAAATTCCTTCCCCCTCCAATAAACGATAGAGTCCTCACAGACCACAAAGAGTTCAACTCATAGTGAGAAAAAGAAACAGCCTTGGCTCCACAGTCATATTGCCCAGAGTTTGAACCCTTATTTGCAGTGGTTTTGATTCCCCATTTCTTTCCTGTCTCAACTCACTCCTTTGTAGGAATGACTCCTTTTCTGCCTAGATGTGGTCACATGCCAGAACTTCCCGTGGGGGAAATCACTCCTCTATCAGCTAACTTCACCTACATGTGCACCATGGCCTTCCTCATACCCAACATCCAAGTTTCCCCTAATAATCAGCAAGCCCTTTATAAGATTTCACCTAAGAGCTCTGCTCACCTGACGCCATTCCTATGGTACAGTGGCATCATGTGCACATGGGCACAGGAGTGGGTGAACACAGACTGGCATCTTATGCTTATCCTACTTTGCCAGCTGAGTTAGCCATAGAGTATAACATATCTCAGGAACCCACAAGTCCCTTAATGATCAAATTCACCACAGACTGGCATCTTATGCTTATCCTACTTTGCCAGCTGAGTTAGCCATAGGAGTATAACATATCTCAGGAACCCACAAGTCCCTTAATGATCAAATTCATCCTCTTGTTGTAGGAATCAAAACCCACTGTGCCTCTGTTAAATGTAACAATAAAGAGATAATAGACCAACAATGATCAGTCAGGAAAAGGAGAGCTGACACGATTCCCTTCAGGAATAAGGTTTATGAGGAGAAAGGGCCTAGGAACTGTGATGGGACCTAGAGATCTAAGGCTTCCCTTTAAACCTAGAGGGGACTGAGAGATGGTTCGGTGGCTCAGAGCACTGACTGCTCATATGGCGGACCTGAGTTCACATTTCTAGCACCCACAGGGCAGCTAACAATCATCCAGAATTTGAAGTCCAGGAGACCCACTGTCCTCTTCTATTCTCAGCTGGCTTTGCAAGGCATGGGTGGACTTACATTCATGCAGGTAAAACACTCATACACATGAAATAAAAATACAAAAATTTAATAAGGAAAAAAAAATCTGGAGAAGCGACTGGAGAGATGGCTCAGAGGTTAACAGTCGATTCCCACCAACCACATGAGGCTACTCACTACAGTATGTAACTCCAGCTCCAGGGGGACGATCTCTTCTCCTCTGACCACCATGGACACCTGCACTCATGTGTGCACACAAATACATAAATGCACACATAATGAAAAATAAAAAATCCACAACCTGGAGGGGCATTTCATATAAATTAAGAATAAGTAAGATTGGAGGCGGGGAGAGGGGGAGAGGGCTGGGTTTGGGGATGAAGAGTGGTCATCCAGTTCATTCCAGGGTACAAACAAAAAAATCAGACTTTGGGGAAAGGGGGGGGAGAGAGAGAGAGAGGAGAGAGAGAGGAGAGAGAGAGAGAGAGAGAGAGAGAGCCAATGAAAGCAATGTTGGTGTGAGGCTAGAGGAGCCTCTTCAAGGCCACACCTCAGTCCTCAGAGACCAGTCACAGAAAAATGCCCTGAGCAATCCCAAGAGCAAAGGAAATATCACACTTTTCTAAGTTTTGGGTAGCTGGCATGAAGTTTCAGATCGTGTGATTTAGTTCAACATAGCTTACTGGACAAAGAGCATGCAGGAACCTGGGTCCATAATTTAAGGGCTGTCAAGTCACAGCAGACTGCTTCTTACATGTCTGGGGAGAGCAGCAGGGAGCAGCAGCAGCCAAGGTTTACTTCAAGAGAAAGCAAACGTGGAAAGGAAGGACGCACTGCAGAGTGGAGGGCGCACAGAGCCGAGGGGGCTGCGAGGGGCTTCCTCTACTGTGCGGACTGTGAGTCCTGGGCCACATCTCTCCTCCCCTGCCCACCCCTGGGTCCACAGTGGTCCCTTCTTGAAATAGTTGGAGGCTTGTTTTGAATAACTTTTTACCCAAAATTCAGTGTTAAATTAGATGCAAGAATATGAAGAGAGCTGCCAACGTCCATATTAGATAAACTTGCTAGGGGAAAAGGAAAAGGTGTCTGCACGTGTTCCTCGGGGAGGAGCTTCATAGGGGTCAGGGAACCTGTCCACACCGGATGCTGTCTTCCCACCCCGTCCTTTCTCTTCCCTACACAGCTTGCCCATCTCCTACCCAGCTGCAAGCCCTCTTCCTGTCCTTTTCTCAGTGTCCCCACCTTGACTTTCAGACTCTACTGTTCACTTCCCCTAACACTCGTCCACACAGCACAACAGCCCGATCCCGCTCTCTGCACAGTCCCGACACTGAAGCTGCCCGCGCAGGCGGAGCCTCCCGCTCAGTGCCCGGCGCAGAAGCAGCTGCATCAGGAAACGCCACAGGCGGCCGCGCCGGGAACCTGGTCGCCGGGACCGCACAGGACGCCGTCAACTGCCGCCCGCCCGGGGAGGACCCAGCACAGCCCGCTCTGGCGGCTCCAGCGGCCGCTGCTCCGGTCTGCACACAGCCGGCCCCACGCTCACCATGGCCGAATTCCGGCTTCGCCCGCGCTCCCCTCAGCTCCCCGCAGGCCGCTCACAGCGCACTGCCACCTCCTTCAGTCAGTGAGCCAAATCCGCTGCAGACCCCGGAACATGGCGACCGTTAGAGCCCGCCTCTCACCTCCCGTGGGTGCTGCTGATTGGGCAGCACGGCCGGAAGCCCTGATTCGCTAGGCCCACCTCTGATGCCTAAGTGACAGGTGGGGCTAAAATGCTGGAGAAGGACATCTCTTCCTAGCCCTGGCTTCCTCTCCAGGACAGACCCTGATCAACTCCAGGGGTAGTGGCATCCAAGCAGAACTTACTCCTGGCCTGGCAGAGCAGCTACTGCTGTCTTGAGAAACTCACCAGACACTTCCTGTTCTTCCTTAGGGCATATGCACAATTACACAATGTTCTATGTTGTCCCCTTTTCGTAGACAGAAAGGCACCCAGCCCACCTTAGGTGACCTTATTGTTGTCCCTAGAGTCCAATGTCCTCCAGGATCTGGATTGTCCACTCAGGCACATTAAAGATTGTGTTAGAACTCAGGCCTGCTCTTTAAGAAGCTGGGCTTTCTAAGAGGCCAGCTCTCACAGCCTGACAGAGCCAGGTGTTGCACAGTACTGTCCTCTGAAAGACACAGACAGATGCCATCTTCCTAAACTCGGCTCCACCTGCTTGCTTAGGATCATCCCAGCTAAGGTTGTTGACTGTTATGCTGAAGAAAGGAGGGACCGGGAGAGTCTACCACACCTCCCAACCAACTGGTCTGGTCCTAGGAAGACCTGGAGAGGATCTCTCACCCTATTGTGTGACTGTGGGAAAGTCACAATCTGGGCCTGGATGGAGACTTTCCAGTGCAGCCTGAGGAGGGAACACTTACACTCCTATAATTAACCCCTCACCTATTGCTCTGTAAGTAAGCCCAATAAACTCACTGGTTCCCTAAACCGTAGTTTGGTGAAATGGGGGGGGGGGGGGCACCGTGTTTACACCTCGCAAGCTTCCAGAAGAAATTTTATCTATACCAGGCTATGCTGCCCCTACCTGACACTCCTGCAGTTCTTTTGCTGAGACACAGTTAAGACGCTGTCTCTCCTGTGGTTTCTAATTTATGTCCTACTCAGTACCTGGCTCCTCTATTCTCATTACATAGGCTATCTCAGACTAAAGCACATGGTGTGTAATTTTCTACTACCCTCTGAAATGATAGAAAAAAAAAGAGTCATATATATTTCTTTTGTTTTGGGAATTTCTCTGAAGTGTCCTCTGGGCTACCCCCCCACCATACACATATACATACACACTCACATCACTCTTCTGCAGCAAACTTCCCTTAGGTTGATCTGTCCCTCTTAATGAAGCGCCTTTCCATATATTAAAGGGAAGCCTCTCCTTCCCTTTAAGGCTCCATTCATATTTGCCTCAGACATACATTGCACTGTTCCTTTCTAATGCTGTCCCACCTTGAGCCAATTATTTTCTGAAGGCCCTTTGTCCTAATGTCTGATTCCTGATGGGTAATTTTGTGTTGTGTTTTCAGAAGCTAGTAACCTCTTCTCTTTTTCTTCTGTACCTAACAGATTCCTCACCCCTTAACACTCAGGCTGGACAATTTAATCCAAAGCAATGCCACCTGCCAAGTTGTTGTTGTTACATACACATATATAACACCAGATTTCAAGGGGAATAAGCAGTAGAACCAGGATTTCAAGGTCAGCCACTACTACAGAGTGTGCTACATGAGATCCTCTCTCAAGTCAATAAAGTCCGTAACACATACCCAATGGGAAGATGATTAATATGTGTCAAATGTACACTTTATAAAAAGATTACAGAAGTGAATCCTGAAATAATTAAATGAATAAAAAGGATATCACTCTGAGCA
Source organism: Nannospalax galili (assembly GCF_000622305.1). NCBI lineage: Eukaryota > Metazoa > Chordata > Mammalia > Rodentia > Spalacidae > Nannospalax > Nannospalax galili. The sequence goes on along the minus strand of NW_008352271.1, from coordinate 49,584 downwards.
AAAGTTCAGTTTTTGAAAATATAAACATAATTGACAAACCCTTAGCTTTTTGACAGTAATAATTCATGTAGACTTTCAGAGTATAGGCAATTGAGAATTTACCAGAGTTGTTAGATTCAGAGACTTAAGTCCTGGAAATCCTAACATACCAGTCTCAATCATCCAGCCTCAAAAGCCAAGGTAAACACACAAGTAATCATGAAAAGCATAAAAAAGATGTATTCATTGAAACCACATTGTGCAGAGAAGCGAAGAGGAGCAGTAACCCCCCAAGTCCTTTTTCATGGGCCTCCATCATGCTGTGACCAGCACAGGTAGAGCCCCTCATCCCACCAAGCCTTCCTCACCACAGCAGACCATACCCTCAAACTATGAGCTAATATGAATCTTTCCTTCTGTGACTTGCTTTTGTCAGTTAATGTTTAAGAAGAAGGCAATAGAAATGCGTGACTGTGGCCTGGAAAGGCGGCTCGGCAATTAAGAACACTGGTTGTTCTTGCAGAAGACCCAGGTTTGAATCCCAGCACCCACATGGCAGCTAACAACTGTCAATAACTCCAGTTCCAGGGGGATCTAACAGCCTCTTCTCACCTCTGCGGGCACTGCACAACACAAGTGCACCTACCTACATGCAGGCAATACACGCATGCACATAAAATTAAAAAAAAAATAATTAAAATTTAAAAAAAAGAAAAAAAATGTGTGACTGGGCAGTACTGGTCAAGGAGTCATCTGTAAGGACATTTCCAGAACTGAGATGGGAAGACCTACCCTGCATGGGGGTGGCCACATACACTAGGCTCTGGCCCAGCCTGACTTGAAAGGAGAAAATTTACAAAGCACTAGCATTGGTCTATCCCTGCTTCCTAACTGGAGAAGCAATGTGACTGATTTCCTCATGCTCCTACTAGCAGAGGTAGAGCCCCTCTCATCACCAAGCCTTCCTCACCACAGCAGACTCTACCTTCAAACTATGAGTTACTATGAATCCTTCCTTCTGTGACTTGCTTATGTCAGTGTTTTTTTCACAGCAATGGAAAAGTAAATAAAATAGAATATTGGTACTAAAGAGTAGGGTCTTTACTGTAAGAAGTCCCTCACAGAAAGGGGTCAGAACTGATTTATGGCAAGAATGTAGAAGAATTTGGGCTTGCCAACTACAGAAGCCTTAGAATGTTTTAAAATATTTCCTCTATTAATTTTATTTTATGTGTATGAGTGCATTTCCCGCATGTAAATAAGTGTTGTGTAATGCCTGTGGAGGTCAGAAGAGGGTGTTGCATGCCCTGGAACTAGAGTTAAGGGCAGTTGTTAGCTACCATGTGGGTCCTGGGAGCAAAACCTGGGTATTCTGCAAGAGCAGCCAGTGGTCTTAACCACTGAGCCATCTCTCTAGCCCCCTAAAATGTTTTAAAAAGAGGTAAATGAACAATTTTGTTAGGCGTTTCAAAGACCAGAATGCCTGGAGAAATGGCCTGGCTCATGCAGTTTCAGAAGATAACAATGTTCTTTTGCTACGTGGAATGCAAGCCATTGCTTTTATATTACAGCAAAGAATGCAGGTGCATTCTATCTTTGCCCTGAAAATGAGCAGATTGAATTAAAGAATAAAGGACTCATGTAATTTGCAAAGGAAATTTCAAGAGGCCCAGTGACCCCTCAAGTCCTTTCCCTGAGCCCTATCATGGTGTGTTGTACCAAAGTTCCAAAAATGTGTTACATCCTGGCAATGCACTTCAAGGACAACTTTTTGGGAATGAGACCTGGAAATACCATTGCCTGAAGCTTTATAGGTGAAGCACTAATTGCAGTGGATAGTACAGGAAGTTCAAAACACCAGGATTGGGGGATGGTCACTGACAAAAGTTGTTGTCAATGACTGGAGCTGGGTGAAGAGAAATGTCGTGCATACTGTAGTTGACAGAAATGCCGCATGGCTGTTGAAGTCAGAAGATTGCGATACAAGCCGCACATGACAGAAATGTAGTGGCAGAATGTGGTGTTTTTCATGCAGATGAGGCCTAGTTTTGGCCCAGTATTTCCTTGATATATCTCCTTTTCTCCATTTTGGGCTAAGAACATTTATAGTATGGCATTATGTACTGGAGATAAGTAACTTGGTTTTTAGTTTACAGGAGCTCTGAGTTAACAGATTGTGTTGAGTCTCAGAAGAGACTGTGGGATATTCAATATAATATTCATTATTAAATGACCAATAGCTTTTAAGGCCCAAGGATAAAATGTTATGGTTTAAAAGTGTTGTGTGTTGCTGTCATTTTAGAAGGGGTGGACTTGGGGCTGGAGAGCTGGCTCAGTGGTTAAGAGCACTGACTGCTCTTGCAGAGGACCCAGGTTCAATTCCCAGCA